>NC_056729.1:725484415-725551915 GCF_019279795.1 Protopterus annectens
TATATATATATATATATATATATATATATAGATATATATAGATATACAGTATCCGGATGCAGTGGTGCAGCAGTTACTGTTGTCACGTCGCAGCAAAAGGTTCTCCAGTTTGATTCTCAGCTGGGGTGTCTTCTGTGTAGTTCTGCATGTCTTCTCTGCAGTCATGTGGGTTTCCTCTAGGTGCTCAGATTTCCTCCCACATTCCAAAGATATGCAATAGGTGGATTGGACACTCTAAATCAGCTGTGGGTGAGTGGGTGTGTGTGTGTGTGAAATGTATGGATGAACTACCGAGGCAGGGCTAGCCACTCAGCAATGTAAACCTTGGCTCAAGATGGTTGTCACTGTTGAAGTGACACCCTGATCCCATGTGCAAAATGGGAAAAGGGGTTGAGGATGGATGCATATGTATACATATATATATATATATATATATATATATATATATATATATATATATATGCATTCACCTTTACTAATGTGGCCCAGGTCATGTGTGAAAAGGGTTCATGATGACAATTGCAAATAGGCAGTCACAAATGAATAAATGAAGTAAAATTTGTGGATCAGCTTATGAGCTATTCATCACCAGTGAGGTTTTAAATGCGATCTAACTCTTCAGTTCTGATTTAGAAAAACTGTTATTAAAATTTCTCCTAAGATGTGGAGCTAAATAAAATAGCAGATGCAACTACATGCACCTGACTATCAGTGACTGTGAGGCTTTTAAACAAGCACACACACACACACACACACACACACACACACACACACACACACACACACACACACACACACGCACATGCACGCATACATACACATGCACACTAGAGTCAACCATGGAGACATAAGTTAAGGAAAGGTATATGGAAGTGCTATGTACCAAACACGCATGGCTTTCTGTGAAATTGCTGTCTAGCTATGCTGTTGCCTAGCAATTAAGAAAATGGTGCCATATTCATCTTTTTCCAACTGGATTTATTTCCATAAATAATCAGACCTGGTTTTGTAGGCTCTCACCTCTCACTATCAGTTAAGTTAACCTAGAGACTCGAGTCAGGCCTTAAGCATTAAGCACATTTTCCAACAGATTTGTTCAGAAAACTTTTTTTTGTAACTTAGAAGCTAATTCAGCAGTTTATCCAATAAAACATGCTGACTTCACCATAAATGTACTGTATTTTTATAATACAGCCATTTATTTATTTATGTATACATGTTGTAATTAGGTAGATAGGATAGCTTCAGAAATCAGTTTCTGTAATAATGCAGTCCAAAAACAATATGGTTACCCATATAGTTTTAAATAAATACAGAACTGAGAAAATGTGTAATGCTTTAATACAAAGATATACATTATTCCAAGTATTTCAAGTTTAATATAAATCAGTTATAAACTGTGGGAAAAAGAATGAGAGAGCGAGACAGAGCTAAGAAAGACAGAAAAATATAACTGTATACATACAAACATATGCCATTTCTGGATGGAAGATCATCTACATCATATTAAGCATTTACATTTCATTTCTTTGAAAACATATGAGAGTAGGGTTTCCTCAAATGTTGTTTGGTTTGCAGTGTTTCTTATTTTGTGGTACTGTGCACCCTTATGCAACACAGTCAGCATGAAATACCTTTTGAAAATGTTTGCTTTATGATCTCTTATGCTAACACCTGCCTGAAACATATAGTTGTGATGAACCACCATTTTCTGCCCTTAGTTCTTTTTTATGAAGATACTCAGGCAATAACAAGAACAGCTATTGGTTAATCCAGCTACCTTGTTTCCACTTCTCAATCTGCAGAATCAACCATCTTCAGAAAGGCTCTTAAAATGTGGTTACATCTGGCGACAGCAAAAATAAATAAATGAACAATACATAAAATAAAACTTGAAACTAAGCAACATGTAATTAGTATTCCTAATAGCTTAAGTCTACACACTTCCATTAGGATTGTAGGATACCTCCACTTACAAACACAAGTTTAAAAAACAGAATGACAGTATTATACAAAACACTTAAAAAAAACTGTGCTTGAAAATGTTAGAAAGATTTTAGTAATTAAACTATCATAGTTGAATAACACTATTTGTCTCAGTCCCCCTCAATAAACACATTACGCCAAATGATGTTTGACGACCTTTATTAAAATTCCATAAACATAACTTATTGACCAATATTTTAGTTTATTAATCACAGCATACAAATCCATATAACTGTTAAGGACAGAATGTCCTCACTCACCCTGATCAAATATGCAGCGTTCTTACCTCCGCTCACTTATTTACTTATCAAGCAGCGTCCAATCATTCACTTTCATTTCCCAGCTCACTGAACCTCCAACACCAGAGGGGGAACAGAAGAGGGGCAATCCCGCCCCTCTTCTCCAACTACCAGCCTGACCAGGCTGTTCCCCCTCCTTCATACCAACTTCCAACAAAACCTTCCAGATCAAACTTAACCGTACATTAAAGGCTGAGGCCAAACATCATTCAGTGCACTCCGTTCTCTCTGAACCAAACTGTATCCTTGTCATCAATTTACAAACCCCATCATATAAATACCCAAGGCAAACAGTTGCCTAAATTACAATAAGAGGTTGAAGCCAAACATCATTTGGTGTACTCCATCCTCACTAAACCAAACTGGATCCCTGTCATCAATAGCCCAAAGCCTTATCATATAAATACCCAAAGCAACCAGTTGCCTAGGCGGCTGAAAGTAAACCAAGGATCCCTCTCCAACTCCAAATGCCAATACCATTGTAAAACCTCTGTAACTCAAACATATCCTCAATTATCCTAGCTACCAGCAGTAGCTTTGTAAATATATCCAAGTCATTGCCTGCCAACTGTGCCATAACCACCATAAAGCCCCAAAGCTAACTGCATGGCATACTGCCTAACTGCAGCATCCTTTTGCTGCCCAAAGGATATAATAATAACCAAAATTAAATTCCCTTTTCAAACAGATCAGGTTAATAATAATTCACCATTGTACCCACTATTATAAAGCAAAAACATCCAATGACCAACTTAGCATTTACTGATCAATGCACCACTCTCACAATGCATTCAATGTATCCATAAAGGGAATAGCCCCATATTGTAATTCAAAGACCCCCCCCCATCTACCATTGACAACCTTTACAACAAAACGTATTTTGTCAGTAGCCATAGCCTTGTTAGCCTTCACACTATTAAACCTAACCCCCAACCCCTCAAACATATGGCCCACCATCCCAGATTTATAAAATTCACATAACCCTGTCAACTGAGCATCTAGACTAATTGGAACTAAAACCACCTTGACCAACTGAACTGACTTACCTTGTACTCAAGCCTAAACACAATTTAACAAAGTCTTACAATGCCCTAACATATACCTTACTATCGAAAGCTGCCCTGGAATCCTGTACTACACCTAATTCCAAACCAACCTGACATATCGACTGACAACAGCAAGGGACCACCACTGCCCTACTGTCCAAATGAAAACTACCCATTTTTCCCACAACTTCACCTAACAGACCTTCAACACCAAACAAACTGAAACTAATCCATAAATAGTAACATTCTTCCTCCAAAAGTCATTCAATCCTGGACATTCCTCCTCCAAGCATCCTTCCATCCTGCTGTCCAACAAAGTAAACCATTCCCCCAAAATGCACATTTCAGGAGCCCAATAAACTCCATAACATCCTTATCAGCCCTTGTCCCGAAACTACTCCCCTCTCCAAAATTTATTATTATTGTTATTATTTTTTTATATTATACATTTGCATTTCATAAATCAAACCAGCCATGGCCTGTATCTCTTAACAACCCCTAAAACAATGCCTTGCTTTGACCTTCAGACTCCTGCTTAACTCATTCCGAGTGACACCTCCAGGTGCATCTGCAGTTAACTCCTACTGATGCCTCTAGGTGTCGAATATTGCTTGTTTATACTTGCATCAGTAATTCTCAAACCATGCTATGCACAAGGTTTTAAAATGTTTCATCTTAAAGCCTACATAACAGCAAACTGAACTGCATTAACATTTGACCTCTGTCTAGTGTAGGTAAATAGATATTAACTGTTCATAGGTTCATAGGTTCATAGGTTCATACTAGGCTATCTGCCCTAGGGCATTTATAAGCCTAGCCAGAGCGTGTTTGGCTTTCGCCACCCATTTTAAATTAATTTTGCTATGCCCTTTTTCGAGGTTAGTATACTGTGCCTCTGTCTAACAATGACACAGAAGTGATACCCGGGGTAAACCTAGAATCTCCCATCCACTCATCAAGATTCCTCTTAAAGAGAGTCAATGAGGGACTCTGCCTAACCTGGACTGGGATTTTATTCCAGAGTGAAGGGAGCCTCTGGGTTATGAATCTGTCCCTCCAGCATGTCCTATTTATTTCAGTGTTGAGGTTCAAGTCTCTCAAGCGCGTAGCTCGATGGGATTTGGATTTTCTGATGTGCAGCATGTCCATTAATTCCAGGTTGGACATGGCTTTATACGTCAGGCACAGATCGCCTCTGAGCAGGCGGTATGCCACTGAGTAGAGCTGGAGTTTCTTTAACCGGGCAGCATATGGCATCTGTTTGAGCCCTTTGATCCTCTTGGTGAGGTACTTTTCGGGTCTTTCCAGTTGCTGCAGGTGGTAAGGTACATCCCAAAATGGGCATTGTACTCAATTATGGGCCTGATGAGGGATGAGTAAAGAGGCACGATGACCTCCCCTGATCTAGATGTGAATCCCTTCATGATTAGGTGGGCTATATAAAATGTTTTTCTAACCTCTTTGACCACGTGGTTGTCAAATGAGAGATTGCTATCAACGTGGGTCCCCAGGTCCCTAATTACTTCTTCCGTACTTAATGTATTACCACCTATGTGGTAATTTGTGGGCACTTTGCTTTTGCCAAAGGGGATGACTATACACTTTTTGGCATTTAGCTTGAGGCCATGGCTCTGGCACCAGTTGTCTGTTTCTATGAGGCCCTTTTGGAGGATGCTTTTGTCGGCTGGAGAGTCGATTATGGCGCCCAGTTTGCAGTCATCTGCGAACCTGGTCAGCCACAGTCCTTTTGTGTTGGCCTGTACCTCCGAGAAATATATACAGAACAAGAGAGGTCCCAGGACTGAGCCTTGTGGGACGCCACTTGTAACTGGTTTGGAGTCTGACATGGCTCCAGCAATTCTAACCATGTGGGTTCTGTCCTTGAGCCAGTTTGCAACCCATCTAGTGACATAGGGTTTATATTTAAGCTGGTGAACTTATCTTTAATGCCCGAGTGGGGTATTTTATCAAAGGCTTTTGCAAGGTCCAGGTAGGCTGTGTGGACCACTTTCCCCTCGTCAATGGCCTTGGTGACTGTTTCAAAGAAATAGACCAGGTTTAAGAGGCAGGATCTGCCCTTAACAAAGCCAAACTGGGTAGGATCCAGTGTCTGTAGGTCCCCAATATCTTTATTTATGAGGTCCATGATGATCCTTTCCATAGCTTTGCAGACCAAGCTAATCAGGCTTATGGGGCGATAGTTTCCAGGATCCATTGAGGCACCACCTTTGCGGAGAGGGACCACTGTTGCTGTACGCCACTCTTTGGGTACATATCCTGTAGTAAGGCTGAGACTGAACAGTAGTTTTATGTTTGGGTTTAGCTCTTCTTGGAGTTCATGTAGGACGCAGCCCGGGACACCGTCTGGTCCCACTGATGCTGTGTTTTTTGCTTTGGAGAGGGCGGCTCTTACCTGAGCATCTGAGATGTCAGGGGGGCAGCAATCTGCTGGGACAAATATTTGCCCTTTTGGTGGGGGGGGGGTAGTTTGCGCTGAACCTGTCAGCTAGGATATTGGCAATGTCTGTGGGTTCGGTGTATTTTTTATAATTTTGGACTAATTCTGAGCATATCTGGGAATTTCCACCCAGGTTCCTAACATAACTAAAGAAAGCCTTGTGATTTAGTGTCCTGTGCAATTTTTCTCTCTAAGCTGGCCTTAGACGATTTTATGAGTGCCCGTAGTTTTTTGCTAATACTGATCAGAGATGCCTTCCCTTTTTGTGATTTTGCTCTATCATGTAGTAGCTTCCTCCTTCTATTGTATAGTTTGTTTATGGCTGGGGTCCACCAGACAGGACGTTTGCCTTTGGAGGATTGGGTCTTGGTTTTATTTGGGATTGCATGATCCATGCATTCCTGAAGGTGTTCATAGAATGCATTTATAAAGGATTTTGCGGTCTGGGCCATATTTTCCACAGGCCCGGGGACGTTGAAGGATTCCACCTCGGTTTTGAGGAGTGTGAAATTTGCTTTTGAGAGGTTTTTCACTGTGGTTTTCTGGGTAGTGGGTGGGGTTGGGATGTGAATATCCAGTGAGATTAGTTTATGGTCTGATCTTACCAGTGAAGGATACACTTCTGGTCTGGAGCATAGAGTCCCCATGTTGGTGATGATCAGGTCCAGTATGTTTTCCCCTCTTGTGGGAGTGGTAACAAGTAGTTAAATTCTAGCAACCTTTGGGCTGGGGTGTTGGAGCTAGAGTAATGCTCCCAGTCTATGTTTGGGTAGTTGAAGTCACCCAATATAATGGTGTTTGGAGAGACCTTCATATTTCCAGTGTTCTCAGGAAGGCCGAGTGGGGCTCCTGGGTTTGGGAGGGTGGTCTGTAGCAGGCTATAAACTGGAAGGCAGTTTTACCCACTGTTAGCTGCACATGGATAGTCTCTGATGCTTTGTGCTGTGCCACCAACCTGGAGGTGTGGGTTTCTTTGACGAATATTGATACTCCCCCTCCTTTTGTGGTTCCGTCCAAGTTTTGGGGCCGAAAAGCATGGTATGAGGTATACCCTGGTAGTGCTGGGGTGCTCTTGAGAGCCTTGAACCAGGTTTCTGTTACTGCACAGATATCGATGTTCTCCATGCTAAGGAGAGTTTCGAGTGCTTGCATCTTGAGGTTTAGACTTCTGGCGTTGAGTAGCATTACTCTTAGTTTCTTATCCCTTGTGATACCTATGGAGGTGGGTTTGTCTTTTGAGCCTTGCCTAAAAAAGGCACTATGGGGGTAGCAAGAGCCTTTGCCAATAGCCAAAAGCCCAGGGGTGACAGGTGCAAGCCGTCCCTAGTGAAGCATCGTGGCTTGTTGAGCATGTCATCCCATGCTAACAGGCATTGGATCCCCTTTGAATGACACCAATACTTAAGCCAATTGTTGAAATTGATCATCTTGTCTTCATATTTTGGCATAATTCCTGGTGAGTGTAAGATGCTACTCATGGTCAGGGTCATACTGGCCTGGGCTACATGCTCAGAGAGCTCCTCTATGTCTCTTTTCATGTAGTCCAGGGAGGTACGTCTCAGGTCATTCACACCAGCATGGACAATGACTGAGTCATATTTGTACTTACCTTGGAGTGACCTGAGTGCTTGTGCTATGTGGCGGATCCTAGCGCCCGACAGGCAGCTCACCGTGACCTTCTCCTTGTTCAGCCTGGTGAGTGGGACGTTAGTGTGCCTGACGATAGAGTCACCTATTACAAGTGTATCAGGTGTGTTGTTTAGCCTTAAGGGCTGTGACTGTTTGACACACTGGCTTTGTGATCTATGTGTTGCACGTGTTTTGTTTTGGGGTAGCGGTTGCTTGGGTGTCTGCTTTGGATGTCTCTGCTGCTTAGGCAGATTTTTATTTAGAGCCTCCGAGTATGTTTTTGTGTGTTTATGTGTTTGGTTTGCTGTCGTGGTAGGTCTATGTGAGACTGGAATTGTAGTGAGTGTGGTTTCCTTCTCCTCCTGACTGGTTACGCCAGTACTGAGTTAAGAGAGCTTAGCCTCCAGTTTGGCTATATGGTTGCATCTCTCACATGTGTTGGAATTTGTTGAGAGGAGGAGAGGGTTGTCTGTGTACATGAGGCAGTTGTAACATTGCCTCAAGATTCCCAGATTCACCAGCTGGACCAGAGAGGAGATTGACAACTGACCTTTGGACATGCTAGAATAGTATTGGGAATTCCTTTATAATTGAAAAAAGGGCCAATGGGGAACAAGGTACTCAAGGGGAGTTTGTGAGGGTGTAGTGCTTTTAATTTTTTAGTGCTGACTTATATAATTGCTTTAGTGAGCAAGTGCCAGGTAACTTAAATGCAATGTGTTACAGGTAACTTAAATGCAAAAATGAAAAACAGTAACTTTCTTTCAAGTGAAACAAGGAAATAAGTACACTAAGCAATGCAGATATCACTAGGGATCCACAGAAGCGCTGAAATGCCGCGTTTTAGGTGGAATTAGCATTTCAGGGAAATAACAAGCAAACAACAACAAGCATACAAACAAAGCTAGATTCAGCAGGCCTAGTCTATGCTACAGCAAACAAGGTGTACCTATTTCAATAAGAAGCTGTTCAAATATGCAGGCACTATAAGCCTTTAACCAGAAATTCCCAGCTCAGGGCAGAGTCCAGCCTCTCCTCCCACAAGAGTGCAGACCAAAAACCTTCTTAATGTAAAATAACTGGCCTGAAGCCCAAGTGCTTAAACCAGAACTAATACACTTTTAGAATAACAGACACTGAGCCCTCAATCAGCAGTTCCCAACTTAGAAGGATGTAAGCTACCTGTCTTGCCACCACATTTCAGGCCACAAACCTTCCTAATGTAAAACAACTGTTCTGAAGCCCAAGTGCTTAATCAAAAAGACTTAGAATGATAGCTACACTTTAATCAAGTTACTACCAAGCAGTAATAAATACAATTGAATACTTTAAAGAATGCCTGGGTTAGTGCTCAAGTTATACAAACAAAGCTAGATTCAGCAGGCCTTATATAGATATAATTTTCATATTTTTCTAAATATTTCAACAACCAAGTAACACATACAGAACTGCTTAGCCTCATATGAAAGTTCTCAGCTAGCTGAATAAAATGCTCTGACAGTATGTGTGTAACTTGAGTGGTTGCTGAGATATTGTAAGTTGTTTACAAAATATTACAACTGTAATAGTCACTGTGTTTACTGCAACTTATACAATTTGGTTTAAGACCTAGAACCTAAAGAATACTACCACTATAAAAATAGTTTGTGCTGAACAGTTTGCCATTTACACTTATTTAGTAATCCTTATGGTTCCAGAGATATGAACATTTGTTTGAAATGTGAGGACATAATTTGACTCTGTGAAAATGCTTAGGCTCCGCCCATTGGAAGTTACAGTGCAAACTTTCTGAGCTCCATTGGAGTGAATGAGTTAAGCAATTGAAACCAGTTCCTCACACATACCCCCCCCACCCACACACACACATGTACCTTGCAAAACCCTGACAGTCCCTTCATTTAGTCTTAAAGCCCCAACCACTGCTGCCAACTCCAGTGAAAAGCATTACTACTCCCAAAACTCAAATCCAACTGCCATGCCCCAAAAAATGCAACTCAGCCTCCTGCTGTTGTGACTCCACCCCACTGTGAACAACCCCCCACCTTTTTCACCTTGGCCCTGACTACCTCACCCTCGCCTGCACCCAATCTACTCCAAAATCACACCAACGTTTGAGCACCTAATAAAGTAGGATTACTTGCAACCTCATTGTATACCACTCAACTGGAAGGAACATCCGCCCCCATCAAATTCGTCACATTTCAAATCTACTTCTTTTATGCCATGACCAATGCCCACTTTGTACTTCCCCATCTGCAACCTCACTCCGCCCAACTCCAACAACAGAAACATCTACAACAACCGTATCCATCATCTTTCATGTCCACTTCCTGTAGGTCACCAGCAGATGCAAGCTCTGCTCTTCCCAATCTGCAACAAAAAAAATGTAAATCTTCTGTGCACAAAAAGCCCACTTACTCATGATAGCATTATGTGTTGCCCAACAAATACAGCAGTATATGGGCCAAGTTAACTTATTTCATAGAACAGTCTTGGCACCTAAGCAAGCACTACAAGAATATCCCTGTGAAATTACTCTTTCACAGATTAAAATTTTAATCAAACTACGTGTGTGTCCGTTAGAGGCTGCACCCTTGGCAGCTTCTACTATGTGCTGCTTTGGTCTATAAGTGGCTCCAATAGCAACTCCTACACATGCACGGAACCTGGAGATGCTTAAAAACAAGGAGTAAACACACCCATACCTGTCACGTGTACATCATGTCGAGGAACATTCCTCACTTGGCGTCTCAAAATTCCATGCTCCCCGAAGTTCCACACCGAACGAGTCTGACACACATCCAATACCAGCAATTTAACTGATATCAATGGAAAATAGAACCCAGTCATATTATATCATTAAAAGGCCTATTCTAAAAGGAAAATACCACATTTAGCAATGCTATGAGCTTCCTAGTTAAAGTATTCCCCATTGTGCTCATTTGGTCTATACTATGAGAGGCAATGTTCCCTGTTTTGAAGGAGAAAGGTTGAGTGCCATGAACATACCCTTTAGAGCATTTTTCATATACCCACACAAATGCATGAGAACATGTAGCCTGCGCACAGAAGGCATTCCAATCGAGAATCGAATAACATCTTGCTGTGAATTGACAACAGCAACAAAAAAAAAATGTAAATCCTCTGTGCACAAAAAACCCACTTACTCATGATAGCATTATGTGCTGCACAACCAATACAGCTAACTTCTGCACAACTGCACTGACCTGAGAATGATATTCCCTAAAACTCTGACTCCACACAACCCAGAAACGGCCTTCCCACCCCGCTCACAACACACAGGCACTCTCCCAACTTTATGAGCAATGTTATGCATCCCTGTCTGTGCCCTCCTGCTAAACACTTGCCTTTCCTTCTACCTCATAGTAAAAGTGATTGAAAACTTAGCAATTTAGCCCCTTTCTACCTAACAAAGGCCCCCAACCACAGATGTGAATCAACTGGTTATCTTGTGTCTCTGGGGTCAACACCATATACTTAACAACTGCTAAACATCTGCTGTTAGCTACCAGTCAGATCTGGGAACTCAAAAGTGGGAACCCTCCAAAGCCTGATGAAGAAAGCACCTACAGTATGAAAATCAGGCCATTTTGCACATCTGGGCAATAGCCAGGTCCGCTTAAAGGTAAGACCAGTAACAGTGTGTGCAAACCATACATCTCAAACCATACCTCTCAAACTTTAAAACAAGAAATCTGAACAGTGTCACTAATAAAAGTGGGACAAAGGCTCCTCCCAAAAAAATATGGGCAACTTAAATATTGTTCATACAACCTAAAATGCAGATTCTCCACAAACATTAATTTCTGAAGATTATGAAGCATGCAACTCCTATCACTATCATTATTTACCAGTTCAATCTCAAATGATTGGCTAATTTGACTGGCAACCAAAGTGATATAACATCTCATATCACTGTCATTTACTGACATCATTCACAATTTAAACATTGCAATTCATTCCAACATGTGGGTCTTAAACTACGCTAGTGATTGTGGCTGCTCTGTGCCCTTCCTAGCTACTGACGAATCATCACCATTCCTGCTGGATGTCCTGAAACTTTCTGGGAGGACTCTTTTTTTGTCTGTCATAGGCAGAGGATTATTACTGGATAGTGCCAATCTAGCCCCAACAGGTTGTGCAACATCATCTTCCCTTTCACCACTATCAAGATTGAAGCCCGCTAAAAAGCAAGCACTGCAAGCCCTGAACCTCTCCAAACTGCACACCACTACTGAAGTTTTCCACTAAGTTTGCATGCTTGCCCCCATGTGCTAACTGTGACTGTTTTCTTCCCAGTCTGCAAGCGCACATTTTAGCTCACCTAGATGGAAAACCAGTCTAAAGTAATCTAAACACCACCACAACCACCGATGATGTAGAAGCACTGCTTCCAGGTACCCTACAGCCACAACACAAACCAGAAACATGCAGCAGCAACCCCTGAATAGATTGGGACCTTAGAACTCCACATGCAGCCATCACCAGCAAATGCCTCAACCTCTTAGAGCAAGGAATCATGACAAAGCTATAAGTGAAAGTGGGACAAAGGCTCAAAAATTCCAGATCCAGCAAATTAGGGACAAGTTTTAAATATTGCTGTTCAAAATTAGAAAGTCAATGCCCAAACTGAAATGTCTGTCATTATTTTCTAACCTCAATCTTAATTTGCCAGATGGTTAAGGTGTTTTGCCTTACAAACACAAGGTGCAGGGTTTGTCTCACAGGGGATAATTGGCTAGGCTTAAAATGACTCGCAAGGGCAGTTAGCTTAGTACTAATCTATGAATCTTATGAAACACAGCTAAGATGTGATGTATTTAGGGATCCGGGAATTAATGAAACATGCTCCATAGCATGCATACATAAACTGAGGAGCCTTATTAGATATTGTCATCACTCCTGGTGCAAGCATCTTTGTAAAGATAATTTTATTCCACACCAGTTCATGCCAAGCTTTGGTAGTCTCATATCAATACATATATATATATATATTTTATATTACATTTGTTATATTACATATTTCTTATATATTGATAAATGGTAGTATGTAATTGTATTTGTACATCATTCATCATCAGAACTATACACATATATGTTTATGAGTAACTATATGCAATATTTTCATGCATATCTGTATGTAACCATTAGGTTTATTCTTAATGATGCTTTTCAATTGTTCTTTATTGTGAATTTATTTATTATTTTTTACATTTCATATATTTTAACATTCTAATAGTTTATAGGGATGTTTTTAACATATTTATTCATTCAGAGATAGGATTATGTACATATGCTAGTTTTATGTCTCTGGATACCTTTTATCTTTTTATCCTTTTCAGTTCTTGCCATTTTTATTCATACAGTGTGGTGCCACAGGTATTCATCTACTTGTCTACATGTTTATTTTGAGTTATGTAATTGGTTTATTGTAATTAATGCTTAATTGATCATGTGATAGAGCTCATTCAGAGTTGCATTTTGGAAGAGTATATATAAGATTTTACATTCAGTATTATCTTGTTATTTGTCTGATGAAGTACAGGTATTACCCTATACGAAACCACGTACTTTATTTGTTAATAATTTTTTTCTTCTTGGAGTGCACCCAGGTCGTGCTCATACTTTTTTGTTATTTTCCTATTTTGTTCTTTGTTTCTATAGTGATCCTATTTTCAAAAGTTATAAAATGTGTTTCATTTAAACCGTTAGGGTAAATAAATATGATAATCATCCGTACATGCTACAACAAACACTAAAATAAATGAAATAGCTTTTACATATACATGTATGTAAGAAAATACCATGCTTACCCTATGAAAGCCTTAAAATATTAATGTGAACTAGGAAAAAAGTAACTTATCATAAAAATACCATTTAGTGTTGATCAGTAAACCAAAAGCCCAATAATCAAGAAATGAGCTGTGTTCTCTCCTACGAACTCTTTCATAGGTGGCAACAATTAATTCATGATTAATTTTGTTCCTGGATCCAGAAAATTACATATAATTTCCACAACTGTTATTATGGAATAATACTGAATATCAGTTTAAATAGCACATTAAATACTTCAGAATGATGTATGCCTACCTCTGTTTTCTTACAAATAATCACAGTTTTTACAGCTTTGCATTTTCATACATAACAGGAGACTTACACTGAAACATCACAAGTTGCTATCAAGTCTTTTACATAGTATAGAATGACAAACTGTACACAGTTAAAGACAACTAAACTAGTAGCCACACACACACCCACACACACACACACACACACACACCCACACACACACACACACACACACACGCACACACGCACACACGCACACGCACTCACACACACACACACACACACACACACACACACACACACACACACACACACACACACACACACACACACACACACACACACTGTCACATCTGAATTTGTATTCTGATCCATTCTGAATTCAAAACCGTCGATCCAGCCTAGACCCATGGCATAGTAGTATGAAGTCCTGACCACAGTTAACCAGTGCTCGATTAGAGGAAAAAGTAAATGCTACCAAAAGACAGAGGTTAACCATATGCAACAACTTTAAAGAAGATGTGGTGGTTGGGGATGTCGATGTATGGATGTGTGTCTGCATGTGAGTTTGAGTATCTGCCTAAGTGGTCACACTAGGTGTGTTATGTAGGGGGGGTATTTGCTTCCACAGCTGGAGGAAAAAGTGAATGTTGTCAAAGTAAGATGGTCACCCATCAACTCCTATGGAAGTATTTGCACTAAATTTAACTTCTGTCTCATAAACTGACCAACCTGCAGCAGTAGCAGCAGTAATTTACAGAAGCAGCAAAAATCTTGTTAAATCTTATTGGCAGTATCTGTCAACCAAATACAAGCAAGATCCAACCTGTAAGGAAAATAAATTGAAATTACTTAAGAAGAATATATTAACATTCATGCCAGATATAGCAATTCAAGTGCAAGTTATAGTATGCAGCATCATGAACCTTAAATGTTATGCTGATGTGAAACGATATCTTCTTAATGAAAAAAAATTGTAATTGACAGTGTATGCAATATTTAATATAAAATTGTAACACCTAAAGTCTAAAACCGATAAATGCCCTGGCTCTTGTATATTAAAAGTACTGGATAAACTTCCCAGCAAAATGTTTTGCAGTTCCTAATAAAATAACCTTTGTATGCTGTTTATTTGGAGTTTCAAAAGGTCATGTACCCCAACAGTTGTTGGCGTTGCTGCATTTTCTCGCACGAAAATTATCAGCAGTGTTCTTAACCTTTAAAATAATGACATTCCTTTATTACACAGATTTATATCTTTGAATAACTAGCAGTGTTGTTTACATAGAAAGCATTTACATCTCATCAGCTCTGTTATGTTGACCAGTTGTTTTCATAGGTATAACGTAAGCATTTACATCCCATCAGTTCTGTTAATGTTGATCACAGTTTATTTCTTTCCAGCTGGACAGTTAAGTCTTAGGACTGAAAATTAAAACATTTTCTACTATTCTTAGGAGTGAAAACTAAACATTTTCTACTAAATGGAAATAAGTTCAAATAAACATGGCCTCAGTCATATTCCAGAACACTTGGCTGAAAATATTCCATAAGCTGTCTACTTAAATTCTCACTGCTTTAAAAAAATAAAATGTGTAGCAGCTTTTGGCAGTTCAGCAGGTGAAGACTTCTGAGAAAGAAAAATATATACATATATCTATCTAGCCATCTGTATAGAAATATATATATATATATATATATTTATATTTATATATAGTAACCAGTTTACTATGACATTTGCAAGTACAGGTTTGAAAAAAATGTGAATGTCGAACCAAAGTTGGTCGATTCCCGTTTTTGCCAACCTGCACAATTGTGAGTGTGCAGTTAAATGAATGCCACTGTGCATTCACACATATGTCAATGGAATTACTACTACAGATTGTGGTACAGTGGGGATAGGGAAATTACCCTTTTCCCCATTGTAGGGCGATCTCATAGTTGGAATATATTACTTGCAGGGGGTGTGGCTGCAGGGAGGCGCATGCAAAAAGCTGACATTATATGGTATGCACTAGTGATTTGTTTCACAAAATGTCGAAAGTGCAAGTTTGAATATGTTGGTATGTGAACTATGACATTCTGTCATAACTGATATGCTGAACTTCAAACATATGATTCGCAGATGTGAATGGATTTTTTTGTGCACTTCGACATTCTCATAGTAAACTATAGTAACCACATGGAGGGTTGTGGGGGTGCTGCTGTACACCACCCCGCAAAAAGATGTTTTAAGTAGAGGAGTGATTTTTGGGATTTGCTCTTCTTTGTTTTCTGTCTTTCTTTTTTTCGGCTTTTCAACATTTAGCATTTTGAATGCCAACATGTCAATAGGGATCATATATATATATATATATATATATATATATATACATACATGGGTCTATGTCAAAATAATGAACTTCCACATCATTGAACATTAAAACAATGAGACCAGAATGCCGTACATTCAAAATAATGACCCCTAAGAACAGCAAACGTCAGAACATCAAACAGGCTGGGTGAGTGTGTGTGAGATCATGGTACAGCTGGGCTTGAGGTCATGCCCATGCCCAGCTGTGGTGTCATCTAGGAGACAGAATATATAATAAGCATGGTGAGTAATTGTGCAAGATCACAGTACAGCTGGATTTTGGATCATGCCTATTCCTAGCTGTGGTGCAGTCTCCGAGGTAGAATATATAATTAGAAGGGTGACTAATTGTGCGAGATTGCAGTACAACTGGGTTTGGGGTCATGCCCATTCCCAGCTGTGGTGTGGTCTCGAAGGTAGAATATATAATTAGCTGTCATGATCACTCATATGGTCAGTAGATGGGAGCCAAGAAATTAGGTTTAAAAAATATGTCATGGTAGCAGTGAACGTAATACTGCTGAATAGTCTTTTTAGAATGTCTGAAGCGTAACAGCTTGCACCATGAGTTCCAGCTCAATAGGAAAATTTTGTGGTCTGCTGCACATATGTTCAACATGCATTTGTTGCATGCTACATATCGAACAAACCTGCTCAATGTTCCAACGTTTGGTGTTGTGTGGTTTCTTTATTTTGGATGTTCCTCATTCCAGTCTCACTGTTTTAATGTTCAGTGATGTAGACGTTCATAATTTTGACACAGACCCACTTAGATATCTATATCTATATATCTATATATCCACCTCTATCTATATCTATCTATCTATATATATACATATGTGTGTGTGTGTGTGTGTGTGTGTGTGTGTGTGTGTGTGTGTGTATATATATATATACATATATATATATATATATATATATATATATATAATATATATATATAGCTATATATATATGTATATATATATATATATATATATATATATATATATATATATATATATACATAAAAGGAGTTACTTACCTTTAGTTACACGTCAGTCTTCTGAATGGCCAGTGTTGTGGACTTTCAGTGTTCTCAAATCGATGTTATGAAAGTCGGGTAAGTGCAATTTTGTTTATATAAAGAGAACGCATATATATATATATATATATATATATATATATATATATATATATATATACATATATATATATATATATATATATATATATATATATATATATCAGTTCCTATCAGTTGATTGACTTTCAGAAACTCAAACTATATATGGTCGAGACAATATGATCTAGTTTTTGAAAACTCGAAGCTTTTGAATGGAAGTTGTGGTACAGTGAGGATTAGGAAATTTACCCTTTTTCTCACTGTAGTGCGATCTTGAAGTTGGTATATATAATTTGCAAGTGGTTTGGGAGGGTGCAGTCCTCCACATGTGGGATCCCCCCTGCAAAAATCTAAAAAAGGTAGATTTTTGTGGGGTTTTTTTTGATGTTCCAGTGTTTGGAAACTCAGTCTTATGGTCTCTTTGATTTTTTTTTTTGGGTTTCCGAAAACTCGATCATCTGACGTAGACCCATGTATGTATATATGTAGGGTCTATATTAGAACATCGAAGTTTCAGAACTTCGAATGTTCTAATATCGACCCCTATTCAGCGAAAGCTGAAAATATCGAAGCAACAGAAAACCAAATTTTTTCCTAGGGAAAGAATTTGGTTGTCCATTTCTGTTGCTTCAGTATTTTCAGCGCTGTGGTGTAAAGCTATGGGTTGGGTTCAGGTAAATGTGCGATTGAGTACGGGTTAGGTTTGTTAGGGTTAGGATGCGGGTTAGGTATGTGTGCGATTGTGTGGACATGAGGGTTAGGGCATGTTAGGTGACTTAGGGTTAGGGAGCAGGTCAGGTAAGTGTGCAATTGTGTGGACGTGCGGGTTAGGGCGAGGTAGATGAGTAAGGTTCGGGCACGGGTGAGGTGAGTGTGTGATAGTGACGGAACTTAAGGTTAGGGTTTGGGTTAAGGTAAGTGGATAGTTAGTGGTGTGTGCATAGTTTAGTGTAGGGTTAGGGGTAAGATTTTAGGTGTATGTGTGTGGATTGCTGTTTGTTTGGTGTGCTTGTGTTGTGTGTATATGTTTTGGAACCGCAAGTTTTTTCTCTGGGAAAAAAAATTGCTGTTCTGTATGTTCGATGTTTTCAGCTTTCACTGAATAGGGGTCGATATAAGAACATTCGAAGTTTTGAAACTTCGATGTTCTAATATAGACCCTATATGTGTGTATATAATATATATGAGAACAGATTTCTGAATGAAACACACACTGCATCCAAACTTCTTAATTTCTTAGTCTATGTTAAAAATGTAAGCATGCTGTTTGGGCAATATTCTGATCATCTGCACATAGTCTTAAACTACCATCTGGCTGCATATATTTGTTTTTGGTGCCAACAAGTAGGATCAAATTAAACTAATCTTTGTTTTCTCAGCTGGTGTGATTACAGTATTTGCTACCTTCTGAGTAAGTGCCAGTCCGACAATTATTTCTCACCCACCAACTGTCCCACTATGTTTCTTTACATGTTATGCCCTTGATTCATGCTTGTTGCAAGACTAATAATCTTCATCACTGCTTTTCATCTCTGAATCATCTACACTTATTTGTATTTGTATTTGTATTTGTACAGATAAACTAGAGTACTGGGAAACAACCTGCAAAGTCAGTGCTTTTGAGTCACTGGTCAGCAGTGATTCTTAATCACTCAGCTCTTCAGGCAGTGCCATAGTGCTCAGCATATCAATACCCTTCTCCACAGATTACTGAAAAGATTCAGAAATTGTAGTAAGATTAATTCCCTTCTGAAGAAGTGAAGAATTGGCATCCACCAGTGCACTAACAATGACAACAACAGATGGGGTCCCATCACTAGTCTTGGTGTGTTGTGCTTTAGTTAATGCTAGTAGCATTCTGGTATCATGGTACAAAATCATCATTCAGTTCAGAATAGTGGTACCATTACTGGTAATCATTACAACTTCCTTTCCAATCTGGATTATTTTATCCATACCTTTTGGCTCAATACTTGTTTGAACAGCACCCAAAATTGTTTTTCTTGCAGCAACTGTAATACTATATTGTACCTGTGAAAATTTATTTCAGTCTTGACACATTCCACAACTCTTTGAAGATGAGTTCTATGTATGGGCTTTGGGAGGGTAAAATTTGGGCATCTTGTTTCTCCAGGCTATTCAAACCTAAAAAAAAAAAAATACTGGACCGGGACCAGTAATCAAAACAAATAGCGAAAAGAATTATAACCTGACTGCTGAGATTAATTAAAAATAACAACTCTTCCAAGTCTGAAAATAAGAGGGTATATCTTAAAATGCATCAAAGAATGAATGAAGTTGACACATCTACAACAACAGCAATCTATACACTTTATTTTATAACATTCAGGAAAATACAATAATTACAAAATTACAATACAATTATTAAAATCAGCTTTGTAAATTCATGTCCACTATCCAAGCACACATACAGTGTGCACATACAAACATATACACACACACTCACGGGTGCGCTCACAAACACACACACACACACACACACACACACACACACACACACACACACACACACACACAAAATATACTTTCCTAGAATGCAGACCGGTGTTGTATTGTGCAATGAAAGTGGAGATGTTGATTATTTTCACTTACCAAAGTACTTTATGTTCTCTCACTGACCTCAATCACCTCTCATGGTTGTTGATTGAATGACATCATCCAGTCTGACATCAGGACTGTAGGTGAAGATCAATGCTGTGAAGTCTGGGGAAGGGAACAAACTGGGATTTAAAGGGGCTGCTTCAAACTTCATAGCATCTTATTACTTTAAAGAAAATTTGGTATTTTCTAAAAAATTCCAGACAGTTGAGAGTTATGACCTGTCAATAAATTTGAAGATAAATAAGAAAAAGGCATGCAATCACAGTACATTCTTACAATCATAGGTAATATCATTTGGCACAAATAATTTTCACATTAAGATACTTTTTTTTTATTTTAATTTTGTGCTGTGAGTGAATATGGGATTTTTGGATTATAACAATGCAGCCTTCTTAATGAACTGTATCACATCCAGCTGGATAATGAACAGACTAGCTGTCACAAGTGTTTCTAATCTTTGGAGAAAACTGATACTTGATTGGTATGGCTATACAATATTTTGTTTAATAATATACACTGTCCCCTGACCACTTCTTCTTCTTGTTCTTTTGGCTTTTCCCGGTTATGGGTCACCACAGTGGATCACCTGTCTGCTCATTATTTGCAGTGGAGTTTTACAGTGTCGAGTTGGCAGCCCGGCACCCAAACTTCCACGAAAGGCACACACATGCACGCACTCATGCCTAAAGCTAATTTTTAGAGTGTCCAATCCACCTACAGCATGTCTTTGAAGCTGCTTAACTATTAAAAACCTTTTAAAATTACTAACACAGTAATTAAATACCATTTTCATAAAAAGTGGTATAATGCTAACCTCATCATTAAGACTACTGCAGTGTTTAGTTCTACCTAGATTATTGTTTTATTCATACGAAAACTTACCACTTAACTGCTAATCAGGTAAATCAATTATGCACAAATGATTCTTTTTAGGAGTGACCTAGAAGCACTTTCTGTTTAAATGATTTGTTCTGTACCACACCGCAGATACATGGATTCTGAAGGAACCCAACTCAGGATTACAGGATGCAGCTTATTATCAGCTAATTGCCTTAAATCCTATGTGCTCAACTTTCAGAGCAACACCAAATTTAAACATTTGAACATGGAATGTATCCTTAAAAATAAGAAAAAATATATACTAACCATATTACTGTATATTATAAACTGATCTTCCATACAAAACATGCCATTCATACTATCAAAGAATTCTAAACTTTGCCTATGTTTAGTCTAGCGATGTTCAGTGGAAGAATTAGTCTTTTCCTACAATGACAGATGATTCTCACAGAAGCACTTCCACTGGAAATGAATTAAAATATAATACCATTCAAACTGTTCCTAAAGTAGAAAGAAATAAAAATATTACATACTTATTTTGTATTCAGATTAACTGTTTTCTGCATTATAAGAGTCAAAGATTTAAGCATGCAGTAAATTGTTTCTTAAAAAATTGCCTGCAATCTGTGAACCTTTAATGTGCAGTACAAGCTTACTGTCAAAGATTTTCTAAAGTCCCTGTTTGGGCACAAAGACTCAGAGTTTTGCCAATCTGTGCATTAATCTTGTACAGAGGATGTTCTCATGCTCATTGCAGATGTGTAGTGTGTGGGGATTTTGTGCACTGGTCAGGCGTGCATTGTCTTTGTCAGAGTGTGTCTTTTGTGGTTACGTCTATAGCAACAGTGATCTATTTGAACATCTACTGTTAAGGAAAGTTAACAGACACAGCTGCAGTTGTCTAACCAAGAAAATCACAAGCTTAAACAGTCTTGAGCTACCAGGAGTGGCTTGGACAACTCTCCCATTATTCAGCATCTTGGAGCCTTTTGAAGGGAGCCCTAAGCCTGACCTACCTTGCCATTAAAGATGCAGTTGTTCTTGATTTCCTGTATCTCCACAAGTTGAATTCATATACTAACACCAGAAAGAGAGGTACAAATCTTCACCAATAGATAAACAAAATATGGTGGGGAGACAGGTTTATCACAGTGTACCTCCTTCCCCCATGGACACACACCTCTGCAATAGCAGTTCCTGCAGTTAAACAGTAGGATTCAATAGTGTCCTTCAAATGAAAACAGAATGATTGGATGGGTCCCTATAAATTTACGTCAGGATAGACCAGTCTATCCCATCTTGAGAAAAAGGTTAAGGTCAAAGTGTGGTTACTGCCATGATGAATATGGTCCAAAGACTAAACTGCATTGAAATATGCATGACTCCATGAAGTCTTGCCATATAAAATCCGTGTTTGATGCCCATTCCCCTCCTTTTTCTAGCCCAGCATAGATGGAGCTCCACCAATGCCATTTTAAGGTTGAACAAGTAACCCTTAAACATCTACACTAATGGCAATTTGTTTTCTGGTCCAAAGCCCTCACTGAATATTAAGCCCATCCCTTTTGATTAGCAAATGCACCCTTCATTCTTTGGGAGAAGAACACCATGAAAGGGGCTGCCATCTGGGGGTTGGTATAATAGTTAAGGTGTTAAACTCACACTTACAAGGTACAGGGTTGGTATAATGGTCAAGGTATCGAGTCTGATCCTCACCTGTGGAAGCATAAGGTACAAGGTTTGATCGTCACCTTTGGAAGGGAAATTGGGTAGGTTTAAAGTGTCTCCCAAGGGCATATATATTTTTTACCACATCACTTCTAGTTATAGGTCCCCCACCATGTACAAAGGCACACCACCTACCTGGACTCACTAGAGTCATTCACCATACAGCCCAATACCTTAGTCATGGAATATTTCAACTATCCTTCCATTGACTGGGTGACATAGATGATCATGGACATGCTCACCCAGAGGTCCTTGAACTTTGTCAACACAAATGCTCTGCAACAGTGAAACAAATAGTCCACAACCCCACAATGGGCTAAAAGTACCTTGCCAAAAAGTAAGGGAAAACAGCTCTTGTACTACACAAAGAAAGCACCTAACCAGGCATGTCCAAGGGTCAGCTTCCGGTGATTTCTTCTGTCCACTTGGTGAATCTGGACATACTGGGAGAATACAGCAATTGCCTCATGTACACAGACAACCCTCTCCTCCTACCACCAAACACTACAATCAGTGAGAGATGCACTAACATAGCCAAACTGGTAGCAAAGCTCTCTCCAGCCAAGATTGTGCTAGACAGTCAAGAGGAGAAAGTTAACACCCACACAACACCTCAGACAACACATAGTCCTTTAAAACCCACACCACCAAAACCCACACATAGCAACACAAAATTGACATAGGTGGAAGCTCTTAACATTAACCTGCCCAAGCAACAAGGACCTCCGAAGCTGAAACGCAAACAAACACCACCCCAAACATAACCAAATTGTCACATAGCTCACAACACCAGTGTGCCACACAACAGCAGCCCCTAAGGCAAGACAACGTACCCAACACTTTAGTCATAGGTGAATCTATAGTCAGGCACACTGATGTCCCACTCACCAGGCTAAAAAAAGATAAAATTACAGTTAGTTGCCTGTCAGGTGCCAGGATCCACCACATAACGCATGCACTCAAGTCATTCAACAACAAATACAAATATGACTCTGTCATTGTCCGTGCTGGAGTGAATGACTTGAGACGTACCTCCCTGGACTACATGAAAAGAGACATGGAAGAGCTCTTGGATCATGTAGCCCAGGCAGGTATGACCCTAGCCCTGAGTAGCTTCCTGCCATCGCCCAGAATGATACGACAGTATAAGGACAAAATGATTGACTTCAATAATTGGCTAAGCTTCTGGTGTCATTCAAAGGGGATCCAGTATCTGTCTGCCTGGGACGACATGATCGACAAACCACGATGCTTTGCAAGAGATGGTTTGCACCTGTCGCCCGTAGGATTCAGGTTACTGGCTAAGGCTCTTGCAACCCCTATAGTGCCTTTTTTTAGGCAAGGTTCAAAGGACAAAATTACCACCATAATGGGTACAAGCAAGTAAAATCTAAAGTTAATGCCACTCAATGCTAGAAGTCTAAACCTCAAGATGGACTCTCTTGAGGCTCTCTTAAAAATGGAGAACATCAATATCTGTGCAGTAACTGAGACCTGGTTCAAAGCTCCAGAGAGCACCGTTGCAATACCAGGCTACAACTCATACCACACTTTTCAACCACCAAACCTGGACCAAAACACTAAAGGTGGAGGAGTGTCCATATTCATCAAGGATGTTCACACCTCCAGGCTGGTTGCCCAACAAAATCCATCTAAAATTCTCCAGGTGCAACTAACACTAGGTAAGACTGTAATACAAATTGTAGCTTGCTACAGATTCCCCACCATACCCCAAGATTATCACCACAGCTTTCTAAATATACTGGAAAATATTAAGATACAACCACACCCTAATACTGGGTGATTTCAACTACCCTGCCTATAACTGGGAAAACTACTCCTATACCAACACATTTGCTCAACGGTTCTTGGAATTCATAAATTCCAATGCCCTAGAGCAATTAATTCATAGTCCCACCAGGAGTACCAATAGTCTAGACGTGGTCATTACCAAAATGGGAGATCGATGCTCCACACAAGTGGACACCCCCTTGTTGGTCAGATCAGAGCATAAGCTAATCACCCTTGACATCCACACCCCACCCCCACCCCCTTTAAGGAAACCTCCATAAAAAACGTCTCCAAAGCAGCCAACTTCATGTTCTCAAGTCAGAAGTAACAAACTTCATGACACCTATGCAGATGGGAACTGGAAGTTCAACTGCTGTATCCTACACTAAGGTGCTGTATGAGCACATTCACTCGTGCATGGACCAAGCCATCCCAAATAGAACCAAGACACTGTCATCTGAAAAAGGATGTCAATCTGGTGGTCCCCTGCCATAAACAAGCTGTACAACAGAAGGAAGAAACTGTTGCAGAAAAAGAGGAAGAACCCAGGATTCAAAATACTCCATCACCAGCCTCAGTAGAAAGCTGAGATCCCTCATAAAATCTTCCAAAGCTAGTTATGAAAACAAAATTGCCAAAGATTCCAAAGACAACCACAAGGCATTCTATAGCTATGTCAAGAATCTAAATGGCAATACTCAGATCTGTTCTGAGTTACAGCAGAATGGCACTAGATATACTGATTCCAAGGATATTGCCAATAACCTGGCAGATAGATTCAGTGCCAAATTCACCCCACTCTCACCCTCTAAAGGGCCCATCTCAACACCGAAAAAATTCCACATTTCGGTAATCACGGCCACTCAGGTAAAAACCACATTCTCCAAAGCCAAGAATACAGCGTCCATGGGACCAGATGACATCTCAGGCTGTGCACTGCATGAACTAAAAAATGAACTGGCACCTCACCTATGTGTCTTGTTTAATCATATCCTCACCTCAGGCTTCGTGCCCATAGAGTAGCACACAGCTACAGTCATCCCACTCCACAAGGGTGGATCCAATTTGGATCCCGGGAACTATCGTCCCACCAGTCTTATGAGCCCAATCTGCAAGGCTATGGAAAAATACTTATAAACAAAGACATTGGCAACCTTCAAACACTGGAGCCCACCCAGTTTGGGTTCGTGAAGGGCTGATCTTGCCTCCTGAACCTGATCACCTTCTTCGAATCAGTCTCCAGAGCCGTGGATGAAGGTAAGGTGGTTCAGACAGCCTACTTGGATCTCGCCAAGCCTTTCGACACTATCCCCCACTCTGGAATCATAGATAAACTTACTAAGCTGGGCATTAATCCCTATGTCACTCAATGGGTTGCAAACTGGCTTACTGACAGAACACACACTGTAAAAGTAGCTGACTCCAAACCCAGCTCCAGACAAGTGACAAGTGGTGTACTGCAGGGTTCTGTCCTGGGACCACTCTTGTTTGGCAACTACTTCTCTGTAGTACAGGCCGACACTAAGGGACTCTGGCTTACAAAGTTCACAGATGACTGCAAACTGTGAGCCATTATTGAATCCCTAAATTATGGTAATATACTACAAAAGGGCCTTACCAAAACAGATGCCTGGTACCAGAGCCATGGGCTTAAGCTAAATGCCAAAAAATGTATAGTTGTCCCCTTTGGGAAAAACCATGTAACTGTGAACTACCACATAGGTGGCAGTACACTAAACACCGAAAGTGTGATAAAAGACCTAGGGACACAGATGGACAGAGGTCTCACCTTTGATAACCACATAGCCACAACAGTTAGAAAATCCTTCTACGTGGCACACCTCATCACTAAGGGTTTTTCATCCAGAAAAAAGGAGGTACCTCCCTGGACTACATGAAAAGAGACATAGAGGAGCTCTTTGATCATGTAGCCCAGGCCAATATGACCCTGACCTTGAGTAGCATCTTACCCTCACCAAGAATGATGCCACAGTATAAAGACAAAATGATCAATTTTAACAATTGGCTAAAGTATTGGTGTCATTCAAAGGGGATCCAGTGTCTGTCAGACTGGGATCACATGCTCGACAAGCCACGTTGCTTCACTAGGGATGGCTTGCACCTGTCACCGCTGGGCTTTCGAATACTGGCTAAGGCTCTTTCCACCCCCATAGTGCCTTTTTTAGGCAAGGTTCAAAAGACAAACCCACCTCCATAGACAACACAAGGAAAAAGAAACTAAGGGCAATGCTGCTCAACGCCAGAAGTCTAAACCTCAAGATGCATGCACTCAAGGCTCTCCTCAGTATGGAGAATATCGATATCTGTGCAGTAACAGAAACCTGGTTCAAGGCTCCCGAGAGCACCCCAGCACTACCAGGTTATACCTCATACCATGCTTTTCGGCCCCAAAACTCAGATCGAACCACAAAAGGAGGGGGAGTATCCATATTCATCAAAGATACCCACACCTCCAGGTTAGTGGCACTGCACGAAGCATCAGAGACCATCCATGTGCAACTAACAGTGGGCAAAACTGACTTTCAGTTTGTAGCCTGCTACAGACCACCCTCCCAAACTCAGGAGCCCCACTCAGCTTTCCTGAGAACACTGGAGAATATGAAGGTCTCTCCAAAAACCATTATATTGGGTGACTTCAACTACCCAAACATAGACTGGGAGCACTACTCAAGCCCCAACACCCTCGCCCAATGGTTCCTAGAATTTATAAACTCAAATGCTATGGAACAACTGGTCACCACTCCCACAAGAGGGGAAAACATATTGGACCTGATCATCACCAACATGGGGACTCTATGTTCCATACCAGAGGTATACCCCTCATTGGTGAGATCTGACCATAAATTAATCTCACTGGACATCCATATCCCATCCCCACCCCCAGCCAAGGAAACCACGGTGAAAAACTTCTCAAAAGCAAACTTCACACTTCTCAAAACTGAGGTGGAATCCTTCAAAGCCCCCGGGCCAGTGGAAAATATGGCCCAAACCGCAGAATCTTTTACAAACGCATTCTATGGACACCTACAGGAATGCATGGATCATGCTATCCCAAATAAAACCAAGACTCACTCCTCCAAAGGCAGGAGACCTGTCTGGTGGAACCCAGCCATAAATAAGCTATACAACAGAAAGAGGAAGCTACTACATGATAGAGCAAAATCCCAAAAAGGGAAGGCATCTCTGATCAGTCCTAGCAAGAAACTGCAATCCCTCATAAAATCATCTAAGGCCAGCTTTGAAAGAAAAATTGCACAAGACGCTAAAGATAATCACAAGGCCTTCTTTAGTTATGTCAGGAACCTGGGTGGCAACTCCCAGATATGCTCTGAGTTAGTTCAAAATGGCAAAAAATACACTGAACCCACAGACATTGCCAACATCCTGGCAGACAGGTTCAGTGCAAACCCCAAAAGAGCAAATGTCTATCCCAACAGAGTGTAGCCTCCCTGACATCACAGATGCACAGGTGAGAGCTGCCCTCTCCAAAGCAAAAAACACAGCATCAATGGGCCTGGACGGTGTCCCAGGCTGTGTCTTACATGAGCTCCAAGAAGAACTGAACCCTCACATAAAGTCACTGTTCAATCTCAGCCTTACTACAGGATATGTACCCAAGGAATGGCGTACAGCAACAGTGGTCCCACTCCACAAAGGTGATGCCACAACGGACCTCGGAAACTATCGCCCTATAAGCCTGACTAGCCTGGTCTGCAAAGCTATGGAGCGTATCATCATGGAACTCATAAACAAAGACATTGGGAACCTCCAAACACTGGATCCTTCCCATTTTGGCTTTGTTAAGGGCAGATCTTGCCTCTTGAACCTGGTTGACTTCTTTGAAACAGTCACCAAGGCCATAGATGAAGGGAAGGTAGTCCACACAGCCTACCTGGACCTCGCAAAAGCCTTCGACACAATACCCCATTCGGGCATCATAAATAAACTCACCAGCTTAAATATCAACCCCTATGTCACAAGATGGGTTGCAAATTGGCTCAGAGATAGAACCCACATGGTCAGAATTGCAGGTGCCATGTCAGACTCTAAACCAATTACAAGTGGCGTCCCACAAGGCTCAGTCCTGGGACCTCTCTTCTTCGGTACACACTTCTCTGAGGTACAGGCTAACATGGGAGGACTATGGCTGACTAAGTTCGCAGATGACTGCAAACTGGGAGCCATAATCGACTCACTGACTGACACAAGCATCCTCCAAAAGGGTCTCACAGAGACGGATAACTGGTGCCAGAGCCATGGCCTAAAGCTAAATGCCAAAAAGTGCATAGTCATCCCCTTTGGGAAAAACAAAGTGCCCACAAATTACCACATAGGTGGTAATCCATTAAGTATGGAAGACGTAATTAGGGATTGCAGGACCCAAGTAGATAGCAATCTCTCCTTTGACAATCACATTGCCAAAGTGGTTAGAAAGACCTTCTATATATCCCACCTTATCACGAAAGGGTTCACATCTGAATCAAGAGATGTCATTGTGCCGCTCTACTCATCACTCATCAGGCCCATAATTGAATACAATGCCCATTTGGGATGTACCTTACCTGACACCTGCAGCAACTGGAAAGACCCCAAAAGTACCTCACCAAGAGGATCAAGGGACTCAAACAGATGCCCTACGCAGTTAGGCTAAAGAAACTCCAGCTCTACTCAGTTGCTTACCGCCTACTCAGAGGCGATCTGTGCCTGACGTATAACGACATGTCCAACCCAGAATTAATGGACATGCTACACCTCAGGAAATCCAAATCCCTTAGAGCTACACACTCCAGGGACTTAAACCTCAGCAAAGAAATAAATAGGACATGCTGGAGGGACAGATTCATATCCCAGAGGCTCCCCTCACTCTGGAACAAAATCCCAATCCATGTTAGGCACAGCCCCACAATGACCCTCTTCAAGAGAAATCTTGACGAGTGGATGGGAGATCATAGGTTTACCCATGGGATCTCTTCTGTGTCCCTACTAGACAGGGGCACAGTAAACTAACCTTAAAAGGGCTATCTTCTGTGACCTACTATACAGAGACACAGTCAACTAATCTAAAAGGGTGGCAAAAGCCAAACACACTCTGGCTAGGCTTATAAATGCCCTAGGGCAAATAGCCTAGTATCAACCTATGAACCTATGAACCTATGAACCATTGTCCCTCTGTATTCATCCCTCATTAGACCCATTATAGAATACAATGCCCCATTTGGTATGTACCTCACAAGACATCTGCAACAACTAGAATGGCCGCAGAAATACCTCACAAAAAGAATTACAGGCCTAAAGCAGATGCCTTATTCTGACAGTCTAAAGAAACTCCAGCTATACTCTGTCGTATATCACCTACTCAGAGGTGACCTCTGCCTAACAGACAAAGCCATGGCAAACCCAGAATTGTTGGACATGCTACACTTAAAGAAATCCCAATCCCTCCAAGCCACATGCTCCAGAGATCTTAACTTTGTCATCACGATGAATAGAATATGCTGGAGGAATAGGTTCCTGACCCATAGACTCCACATACTCTGGAATAGGCTGCCCCTACATGTCAGGCAGAGCACCTCAATGGCCCTCTTCAAGAGGAACCTTGACGATTGGATGGGAGATAAGAAAATCACCCCAGGGATCACATCAGTAGCCCTGCTAGATAGGGGTCCAGGCAAGTAAATATTTGTGGGAAGCAATAGCCAGGAAATCGTTATGGCTAGGCTTATATAGGCCCTAGGGCCAACAGCCTAGTACCTACCTATGAACCTATGAACCTAAAAGGTCCTAGACACAAAAACATACCAACATGGGTGGGGGGGGGGGGGCTACTGCACTCCCTGGTAAGGTCAGAACATAAATTAGTCACATTCAAAGTAATTATTGAACCTGTCACCACCACAGGAGCAAAAAAACTAAAAAGAAATTTCCAAAGCAAACTACAGCCTACTAAGCAATAGTATAAAAAGTTTTATACCCCAGGCATTCACAGGCAACAATGACTCCTATGCAGAGCTGTACACAAGTTCCCTGAATATACACTTAAGGAATTGTATAGACTCGGCTGTGCTTGACTGGATTAAAACTAGGTTGTCTCAAAAAAAACAAGCCACCCTGGTGGACCTCAAGTATAAACAGGTTATATAACAAAAGAAAGAAAATGATGTCTAAGGACAAGAGGGAACTGACTCAACAGAGGAAGAATTCCCTCCACACATTTAACAAGCAAATCAGAAAACTTGTAAAGTCATCTAAAACTAATTATGAAGGTAAAATAGCATCTCTAGCTAAGGATAATCATAAAGCATTCTTTAACTATGTCCAAAATCTAAAAGGGAATGGCCAGATATGTGCTGAACTGGTCATATGTGGTACCACTCATACTATACCAGAGGAAATTGCCAAGCTGCTAGCTGACAGATATGGCACAAACTTCATCCCCCACCAGCCATACCTCAAATCATACTTGACACCAGTCCTCTCCCTAGTATGTCTAGAGTTCATGTCATATCTGAGCTCCTCAAGGCCAAAAACACGGCCTCATTGGGACCAGATAACATCCCAGGCTGCATATTAAGCAATCTAAAACAGGACCTAGTGGGCCCACTTGGTGCTGTCTTTAACCATAGCCTTAGAAATGGCTTTGTTCCAGCAGAGTAGAGAACTATAAAAGTAACAGCTTGCACAAAGGGGGGGCCATCAACTGACCCTGGGAACTAGAGACCCATAAGTCTAACCAGCCTCATCTGCAAGGCCATGGAAAGAATCATCATGGAAAGCTCTAGACCCAACACAGTTTGGCTTCTTTAAGGGTAGATCATGCTTATTAAACCTAGTAGACTTCTTTGAGAATGTCACCAAAGCCCTGGATGAAGGTACGACAGTGCATACTGCCTATCTTGATCTAGCAAAGGCTTTTCAATCCCCAATTAGGTATAACTGAGAAACTCTCCCAGCTGGGAATTATTCCTTAGATCACTAGATGGGTAGCTAATTGACTCACTGACACAATGCATACTGTAAAAGCTGGTGACTCCACCTCTACCACTAGACCTGTTACCAGTGGCATACCACAAGGATCTCTGCTGGGCCCATTACTATTTGGAATCTTTTTCTCAGAAGTCTAGGCTAAAGTAGACAGTCTTTGGCTTACCAGGTTCATTGTTGACTGCAAATTGGGTGCAATCATTTAGTCCCCCAGTGATGTTAACATATTACAGGAGGGGCTAACACAGACAAATGACTGGTGCCAAAGCCACAGTCTAAAACTAAATGCAAAAAAGTACATTTTTATCCTCTTTGGCAAAGCAGAATTCCCTGCTAATTGCAATATTGACAGCATCCCCCCAACGTTCAAACCCAGTGGTGTGAGATCTGGGAACACAGGTAGATAGCAATCTGAACTTGACCACCAAGTTTACAGAGGACTAATACAATGCACATCTTATAATTAAGGGCATTGCATCCAGGTTTAAGGATGTTATAACCCACCTGTACTCGACCCTCATTAGACAATTAATAAAGTACAATGGTCCCTTCTCCACGTACCTCACCAGACACATTCAGCAGCTGGAGAGACCACAGAGATGTCTCACTAAGAAAATACAGAGCCTCCAAACCATAACTTGTATGGATAGGCTGAAAGCCCTATCACTATACTCTGTATTGTATAAGCTGCTGAGGGACAACTTGTGCCTGGCCTACAGAGAAGTCTCTGACCCTGCCCTGATGGATATGATACACATCCGCAAGTCAAATGGCAAATGAGTTACTTGCTCTAAGGCTCTTAATCTAACCTGTGACATTAACAGATCATGCAGGAGAGACAGATATATCTCCCAGAAATTGCCACTACTCTGGAATAAACCTCCAAGTAATGTGAAGCAGAGCTCTTCACTGACCCTATTCAAGCACAACCTCGAAAAATGGACGGGAGACCACAAATTCACCCCAGGGGTGGCACCCTTGTCCTTCCTGGACTGGGGTGGCTGCTTTGCGAATTACATCCATCTAATCAAAGACAATTGAGGCAACTCAGGATTAACATGGCTAGGCCTGTAAGGGCTCTATGGCTGCCAGCCTAGTAACCTCCTATGAACCTGTGTGTTAAGGGATCAGCTTTCTCTGTTAAGTCCTACCAGCTCCCCTTCCAAACATCTGCAGCATTCGAGGGGTGAGATGTGTTTCAGTGGTACTGCTTGTCTTGCAGGCAGCACTCTCTTTCCAGAGATTCAGTCCATGGACAACATGCTTGGACAAATACTTCTCATACCTGCTAGAAAAGGTGCTTGAGCCACTAATTCAACTCATTTGCCAGGTTCACAGCCAAGGCATTATTCATCTATGCCAACAGAGTCAGTTGGTAAATGCAGGTTGATGTTCTTAAACCCACTGCTATTAACAGATTATCTCTGCTGACATTTCTGTAGCCAATGTAGAAACCAGAAAGAAGCATAATATGACCTGTCTTCACTGACGTACCTACAGATCACGGAAGCATTGGTGGTTGAAAGGCTTTAGTTTGAAAAGTAAATGCTGTGATGAGTTTCACCATGTGTTGTATTGTATTACCCAATGAAGTTAGTTTGAAAAGTAAATGCTGTGATGAGTTTCACCATGTGTTGTATTACCCAGTGAAGTTCCTTTTGAGAGCTTTTGCTATTTTCTCCACAGTAATATGACGGTAGAGTGGGACTATATAATCTGGAGGGTATAGGGATATAGCCACCCATATGGGGTGCAGGGGAGACTTGCACCTCTGCAAAAAAATATGTTTCAATTTTTTTTTTAAGTTTTTAACTTTCTGTTTTCAGTATTTAATTATTAGTAAACTGTGAGTTGAAATAATGTGCCTCGTCCACCTGAAGATAAACCTTCACCCTCTTCGTCATCTTGGCAACTATGTAGAGCAGTCTGTCCCCTTCATATGCTTGAAATCTATGTAGCACTGATACAATTTTCATAATCTTTCTACCATTATGGTTATTGAAGTCCCCTGCCTTCTTATCTTCCTGTCCAGGTGGTAAGGGGAGACACCTACATATCCCACCACCATGCTGGCATTGATCAGGATATCTTGTCTATCATATCAGTCACTCCTGTGTGAGAACTGCTTTCTGGCTTTTCATAATCGATATGAAAAGGCTAGAGGCCTCAGGCTAGTCCAGTTCAGTCTGTCAGTGATATCCGTGCTGCAGATGCCCACCTTTGCCTAGCCATGCATCTTTACAAATGTCTGCCAATCAGGTATTCCTGTTTCACTAACTGGTTATGATAACTTTCCCAGCTGACCTATCCTGGCAGTGGGTATCTCAGATGAAACTGCATATAAATGACTGGATTCTGAAAGTGCCCTTCTACCTTACCAGGCCAGTAATCTTTAACCTTTTTCACAGCTACCTATGCAGCATTTCATTAGATGATGCAGATCAACCACCTGCAGACCTAGCATATCGTGTTGGTCAATATAGTCCTAGTAACATCTTCAGGATCAGAAGGAGTACCTTTGCCTAAGCCATACGTAGGTGCTTGCCTACTGTTCTAACTACCTGAAAAAGTAATTTTATGTTGTTAATTTGTGGCTAGCACACTCAGCGGGACTCCCCTGAGAATGCTCCCCCACCCCGTTTTTCACATTTACTCTAATTGCCCCTTCTGACCACACAGTGGCAGTATTGTACCAAAACATACATTACTAGCCCCTACAGACCCTTGGGCTGATCTGATCCACATGTACTGCAACGTAGCTCACACCAGCTCAGATTAACTGAATACATAGCTGAAAGGTGCTCATCAGGATAGGGAAGAGTTCCCTTGCCCCTGCTCTTACCTGCTATATTATACCAGCATAAAGAGCAACACTTAACTCCTCATTTATCTTATTTCTACTTTTCTGGGTTTAGGAATTCCCAACCCATGCCTACTCTCTGTCATACCCTCCTTACTTTATTTGTGTTTGGTGCTATTTGATTACTTATCCCATTCCATTCAATTTTTACATTTTGAAATTTAATTTTAAGTTTACGGATGCCAACCATACCAACGCCTTAAGAACTTACCTTCCACATTCAAGTTTACTGATTACTTTTTAAGTTCTTCTGCCTCTTCCTGCTGGAGTTGGCAGTACCACCTCTGCATATCTCCATACCTGTGACTCTCCCAACCTCCTTCCCATCTTAATCACCCCTCTCTCTCCACCCATCCAATTCACTTTCACATCAGTGTTTCCCCTCCCACTCCTCTAGGAATCTACTTGTAGGGGTCCCTAGGTCTGGCGCCATTTTGATTTGCCCCACTCTCCACTGACTGTGTCTCTCAGTCTCTCTGCATTGTGTGCTAGCCAGTAAGAAGGTCCTTTCTTTTTATAGATATTTTTGTAAACAATCTATTGCTTCAAATGCCTTTATACTGTTTAAGTGTTTCTGCTGCTGCCTTTGGCTGTCTGTAATAAGTTGTTATTTTAACTGAACTGTTTAATATGTATTTTTGTTCACAATCTATTGCTTTGAATGCCTTTATACTATTTAAATGTCTCTGCTGCTGCCTTTGGCTGCCCCTTAATATGATGTTATTTTAACTGAACTTATATATTGCAAAATACTATATCTTGTTAAGCATTTTTTGCCAGCTGCTAATTGGTTACATTAGAGCCTTCGGCTGCCTCATACTGAATGTGATACATATGAATCAAGTATCAATGTTATGATGTTTGCTTAGTTAATCACAGATGCATATTGGTACTGCTACATTGAATGTTACACTGTAACCTGTACTAATCTTCTGATACATAAAGTTTGCAAACTGACCTATTGTACTACCATGTTCTGGGTAGTAGTGTATTGCCATTATTCCTGACGCCTTTTTCCAATCTTGTTTTTGACTCGGGATAGCTGCAATGTACTGCCACGGTCACAAGTTCAGATAATCCTGCTACATTTCTAGCACGTCCAACACTGTCACCACTTAATTTTACAGGGATACTTACCTCCGACCTTTGGAGATACAGATAGTCTTCATTCCTTCCAAACGCAATATCCAGTGCTCATAGTTCATCTTCCTGCTTAGCAATGGCCATTGCTCCTACTTTACTACTCTGTCTACACATCCAACTCTCGCTGTCACTCACATTGTACTTTTGCCTCCTCCATAACCCTTGTGATTTCTCTTCCTCTACCCATCCTCTTTCCCACCCCATCTCTCCCCCAATTTGGCCATCTGTGATACTGTTAGTCTATATGGTTACAATGTATTTAATTAGTGTCTTCTCTTTTCTTTATTTTACAGCTTGCTATTCCACCTGTACACTGCCAGCTTTTTTTCCAAGCCCTCCAAACTCTACCACTCTGCTCTCAACTGGACTGTGCACTGTGGGACCTTTTGCATGTTTTCAGGATCAGAAGGAGCACCTTTGCCTAAGTGAGACATAGGTGCTTGCCTACTGTTCTAACTACCTGAAAAAGTACTTTTATGTTGCTACTTTATGGCTAGCTCACCTGGCAGGGCTCCCCTGAGAACACTCCCCCACCCCATTTTTCACATTTACTGTAATTGCCCCTTCTGACCACACAATGGTAGTATTGCACCAAAACATACATTACCAGCCCCTACAGCCCCTTGGGCCGAGCTGATCCACAAGCACTGCAACATAGCTCACACCAGCTCAGATTAACTGAATACATAGCTGAAAGGTGCTCAGCAGGATAGGGAAGAGTTCCCTTGCCCCTGTTCTTACCTGCTGTGTTATACGAGCAAAAACAGCAACACTTAACTCCTCATTTGTCTTATTTCTACTTTTATAGGTCTAGGAATTCCCAACCCCATGCCTACTCTTTGTCATACCCTCCTTACTTTATTTTTGCTTGGTGCTATTTGATTGCTTATCCCATTCCATTCAATTTTTACGTTTATTTTAAGTTTAGTTTTAAGTTTGCAGATGTCGACCATACCAATGCCTTAAGAACTTACCTTCCCCATTGAAAGTTTATTGATTGTTTTTAGAGTTCTCCTGCCTCCTCTTGCTGGGTCAACCTGCTCCATACACCCTCGCTGCACTCAGGCTCACTCCGCTCCCCTACCCTACCCCCAATTTCTACACATCTCCACATCATCTGCATTTATACCTAAACATGCCACTCCCCTTAGCCCACAGAGCCAATCCAACTCCAACCCGTCCCACACCTAGCAGTCACAATCAGCATTCACACCCACCACATGCTCTTCCATCTACAATTCATACCCGACCAACAGGCATAACCTTGCAAAACCCCATCCCATTCTCTTAGCACACTATCATCCAACCACACACACTCACTCCAGCCTCACTAGTTCCCCATGCTCTCCAGTATGCTCCTTGTGCAAATTGCCTTTCTCTTTTTTTTCTCATTCACCCTCCATCTTTCCTGCTATCACAGAAATATTACCCCCCAATATACATCCCTCACTAACCCTATTAACTCACCACCCCATTCCTCTACATCCAATTTCTTCATTGCCCCTAGTGTCTTCAAATTAAGCAACACAGATATATTCACTTATAGCTATGTCTCCTTACCTAATACCACAAACTTGGCCCTTAGGGTTGCCACAAAAATTCTACTCCTACTTTCACACAGGAAATCACAATTAAAGTTATGTGGAGACATACACCCAAATCCTGGCTCTTATCCACCTCAGCTAACAACAAGCCTAACACACTCCTCCAACCCTTACAATTCACAAACCTCAGACCTTCTAACCCTAGTTTACTAATCCTTAACATGAATGTTAGGAGCCTTGTAAACAAGATTCATGAACTCCATGGTACTATGTTCTTCTACTCTCCTGACATAATTATCCTAACAGAAACCTGGTTTAAACCCCAAATTCCTGACAATGAAATTATTCTCCCTGGTTTCAACATCCACAGAGCTGATGGACATAACAAACGAGTAGGTGGGATAGCAATGCTATACAAGGACACACTTGATATCAAAAGAATACAAACAACCCCTCTGACTTGAATAACAGTGAAATACTTATCTGTCAACTCAAAATTAATCCAAACAAATGCATAATAATAATATCAGTCTACATTCCCCCTAGTAATTACCCCCCCCCCCCATAAAAGAACACTTTTCTTGGTCATCCACCTCTTTCAATCAGGAGACTATTATTATGGGTGATCGTAATACTGACTGGCTCACCTGCTCTGCTGACATCCCCTCTAACTCAATCAATTTATATGGATACACACAGATTACAAACTCTCCCACTAGAATAGACAAAGGGACAAAAAACATTTCTCAACTGGATCCTAACTAATAAACCTTCTCTAGTTTGGCACTCAGGCTGTCTTCCTGACAGCCTAATTGACCACTTACCCACCTTCCTAGTCAGGCACAGAACTAACATACCCAAATCTACAATATTCAAAACAATTTGAAGCAATAAGCACTTTTCCACAGCCACCTTTAATTCTTTATTACAACACTGCAACTGGTCCCCTTTATTTCAACTAAACCTGGACACTGCTGTCAAATATTTTAATACTAAGTTCCTTAAAATTCTAAACACTGTAGCTCCAATTAGAAGAATTTGGGTCAAGGCTAACTATACCCCATGGCTATCAAATGAAACCAAACAACTACTCAAAGATAGAGACAAGTCCTGGACCCTATACCACACCAACAAAACCCAAAGCTCTCTTGAGACTTATTGTCACCTAAGAAACAAAGCCAAAACCCAAATCAAAAATGATAAAAGAGCCTACAATACACAAATTCAAAACATCCACCATAGCAATCCTAAAAAATTCTGGAGTAGTATAAAAAAACTTCTGCAACCAGGACAGTCCTCAACCCCTCCCCCTACCACCTCCAATACCACAGATACTTTGGCCACCCATTTTAACTCTTTGTTTACTAACTCCATCCTATCCCTCCTAAGTCACTCTACCCTTACCCCTCCAACCCTCCCATTCCTAACCCCTAACTACACTACTAACTTTTCCCTAGTACCCATCCAAACAGCCACCATAAGAAAACTACTACATACATTAAGACCTACAACCCTTGCTATTGACCAGTTACCAGCCTCATACCTCAAGTTAGCTGCTAATTCTGTAGCCCTTCTTATTTGTATACTAATTAACAGATCATTCAAAGAACAGTATGCTCCCAAACTTTGAAAACCTCATACATCATCCCTATACACAAGGGTGGCATATCTACTGAATTCACAAACTATAGACCAATAGCTACTCTATCGCCTTTGTCAAAAATCCTAGAAAAATGCAAACACACCCTGCTTATGGGCTACCTAACTGATCACAAATTCCTAACTGGCTCCCAGCATGTTTTTAGGCCCAACCACAGTACAACCACTCCCCTCCTTAGTTTTAATGACACTATTAATCATCTAAAAAATAATGGCCAACATGTAGCATCTATCTTTTTAGACATGTCCAAGGCATTCAACACTGTGCCACACCAAAAGCTGTTAAATGAACTTGTCTCACTCAACCTATCCTACTCCGCATTAACTTGGTTTCAAAGCTACCTCACAGAATGCCACCAAGCAGTCAAATGGGAAAATGACCTATCCTCCCACCTCTCAGTTCTATCAGGAGTCCCTGAAGGTTCAATCTTAGGCCCACTGCTCTTTACAGTCTTTATTAACAATCTGCATACTGCCACCAACCTGTCTACTACTATTCAATATGCAGACGATTCAACTTTAATATGTGCTGCTCCCCTCAGTGTCCAAGTTTCAAGAAGAAACCCAGAAATCCTTCACAGAAATATAATCTTACCTCTCTAGCCAACAACTTATATTGAATCCCAAGAAAACAAACTCATTATTTTCTCTAACAAAAACCCAACAGCTCCCTTCACTATCTTCTCAGCTAATAACACCAGATTTGAACCCACATCCCACACAAAACTGCTAGGCATCACTATTGATAGTAACCTTAAATTTAACAAGCATATCTATGAAGTTATCAAAAAACCCATATTAAACTTGATACTCTCTACAAGTCCAAACAATTCTTTACCCATCCCATCAGGCAGTCTATTGCCAGAACCCATCTTCTCTCCACCCTGATATACGCCTCACCAATCTTTACTAAACTGGGAAAATCTGACCTAGCCAAGCTGGAGGCATGCTACAGTAAAATAGTCAAATTTGCTACAAATTCCCCACACAGGTCTCACCACTGTGTATCACTCCACCAGCTGAACTGGTTAGAACTACCCAATCTTCTGCATTTCCATCACATATCCACTGCCCACAATATCATTACTAAACCAGGAAGCTGTCTTGTACTTCAAAACCTCATTCAGCCATATTCTAACCTCAAAAGACTAAGATCCACAGAGAAATCTCTTCTCTCAGTCTCTAAATCTTATAACAGCTTTGGAGATGCCCTTTATTCTAACTACATTTCCAAGGTCTGGAATGCCATCCCTTAAAACATACTTAACGCTACCAATTCACCGATGTTCAAGCAACTGTTCAAGCAACCTCTTAGGACCCACCTAAACAACAACTGGAAGTGCTCTTGCACTGCCCCCAGCTAGAGTGCACCCACATTAAACACCCAAAACCACTCTTTCTCCCTACATGACATTCACCTTGCACCTGCTATTATATGCAGTCATAGTGACAGACGTTTTACCTGAATGTATGAATTAGTTGAAGATTCAGACTGTAATATAATTATATCATTTTCACCTTTAATAGATTGTAACAGTACTACATGTAAATAATTTTGTACAGTTTTAAACATTTTCTGCCTTTTTTTTAGATTGTAATAATTTTAGTTCATGTAACGTATGTGTCCTTATGTACTGTCTTATCTGTCTCTCAATGTATTTCTCATTTGTACTTTTTCAGTTTGCATTTTTTGTGGAGCTTTTTCTCCCTGGGCCTCTGCTGAAAATGGGCTATAAACCCAGTCGGAATATCCCAGTAAACAAATGTAAAATAAATAAATAAATAAATATGCACCATGCATCCAGTGGACAGTAATGCAGACCTAACATGGATTGTTTCCTTATGTTCACTCAAATTACTATGAGAGATATGCTTTTAATTCCAAAAAGTGTAACTTGAAAAAACATTAAAAAGTATTTTCTCGCAGCAGGAAACCCACATTTACTTTACTCATGTGTGCTAACCTAATTAATTTCAGCCCCAGCCCCAATCCTAGCCCTCAGATTAATTTACAAAAGCCTCTTTCCCTAATGGTATTAACAGTACTAGCATTACAACTACAACAATCTAAAACCAAATGGGATAGGTTATTTCAAGCACAAAAAGGGACATAAACTGGCCCCCAAGCACAGCTAGGATAGTACTTACTTATGAACCTATAAATCTATAAGAAAGAAGAATTAACCAAGGGAAAAAAAAGCATTGCTTGCACGCATTCAGGCAACATGCTGGTAGTACAATATCCTCAAAACCAGCAATAAAAAGAAACAACATACAAGTTGTATACTCACATGCACAGCAATTGTAAAATACCAAAAATAAACACCAAAGAAGCAAATAAAACAATTCATCCAAATCACATTCAGTATAATGTGAGGTCAATATTTCAGATACTCAACATTTCCTTACCGTATAAAAATATCTGATATTGTTCCTGTTCACCATTAGCCATTGTAAACATAAAACAAATTAACAGCTCAAGCCAAGATAAAAATAAATCCCTTTATAACAATTCAGTAGACTGTGCTATACTCACCACTTAATCCTCGTAGCATAGCAGCACAAACAAGCAAATCATAGGCACCTGTACTATTCAAAGTCAGATGTCAGATAACTTGCACATCTCTCATAATTGAAATAACATTCTTGAAGTTGTTGGTCATCACTTTATAAGAAAAATAATAGCTAATGTACAAAATACTTTCCTCACATTTCAAAAAAAAAAACACAGGCCTCCACCTCCTCACCTTTTTCTTGCTCTGTTTTAGACTCCTACTCCTGTCACACTTTAACAACTTCACAGCCATGTTTACTTTTCTATTATACCATGCCCCCCCCCATTAATATTCCAAAACGTGCACGCTGATTGGTCAGCGTGCACGTTGTAAATCGACTTATACTAATGGAACAAGGTCCGGTCGCCTGGACTTTTTCCATTAGTATAAGTCTTTTTTAAAACATTGTCTCGCTATGTTAACTCCTTTAACATAGTGACACAGTGTGTAAAAAGCAACGGAGAACTTGCTTTCTCCGTTGCTTTTTTTTTTTAAACCTGTCTTGCTATGTTAAATGGGTTTAACATAGCGAGACAGCTTTAAAATAAGCAACGGAGATCTCCGTTGCTTATTTTAAACCTGTCTTGCTATGTTAAACCCATTTAACACAGCAAAACAGTTTGTAAAAAGCAACTGAGATCTTGCTTTCTCCATTGCTTTTTTCAAAACTGTCTCGCTTTGTTAAATGGGTTTAACATAGCAAGACAGCTTTAAAATAAGCAACGGAGATTCTCCGTTGTTTTTTTTAAAGCTGTCTCCCTATGTTAAACCCATTTAACATAGTGAAACAGTAAAAAGCAATGGAGATCTTGCTTTCTCCGTTGCTTTTACCCACAGCTCTGATGTACTGCGTAGGCATGTGCAGTACATCAGAACTTCCGCGGAATACCAGACAGCTGCGGAAGGGCAGCAAGGAGGCATTATACAATGCCATTATTTAAGAAAAGTAATTATTTTTTTTCTTAAATAATGTCATTATATATAATAACCACTTCTGGGTGTGGGTAATACTGGATTTACCCACGGTTGGCTTTGTTTGGTCCCTCGGGCTTCACCCTCGGGACCAAACCACGCCAACCGTGGGTAAATCCAGCATTGCCCACACCCAGGCGTGGGTTATTGGTATAAGATTTAATGCAAAAGAGTCCTTGTTCACATAGCTTACCATAAAAAAGCCCTTGTAGACTATCCATGATAGATTGGGCATAGGTAAAAAGTCACATCCCTAATGGAAGAAATATTTTTCCACTGTCAGAAATGACATCTTGTATTTGAGTTTATGTTTTCTGCACTGCTTAATAACACATAGTACACAAGAAAACATGATCTAAATGATAGCAATTTGTGAACATTGTCAATATCCAATGACGTACTTGAGAAATCGGTTTGTAATACTATCTTATTTTTAACAAATTCCAGTCAAATCTTTCAACTTCTAAAAATAACATTGAGCTGCAGTTTATATCTCCATACTTTATTTATTTATTTATTTTTATTTATTTTACATTTGTTGACCGGGCTACTCTAGCTGGATTAATGTCCATTTTCAGTAGAGGCCCGGGGAGAAAAGCTCCACAGAAAGACATAATTTTACAAACATAGTTGTACAGAGGGTGTAATTAACAGACAGACTGTAGTACATAACATTTTCATAAAAGTCTAAAACTACTAGTAGCATCAACAGGAAAAAGTACATTAGATTCTTCTTTTAAACATCCATCCATCATAGTGGTATTGAGAATCCGAGATTAGATGAGAAGTAAAGAAACAGTAAGAGAATATCTTGTTATAGCTAGCAGGAGAAAGGAAAAGGCATGGAACAAAAAGGATTAGTCAGGGTTAGAACAAGGGCAGAGCCACTGGGAGTAAAGCCATGATTTTATATGCTTCTTGAAAGTAGGTAAAGAGGTAATAGACATAAGTTCACTTGGAAGTTTGTTCCAGATGGGTGCAGTACAGTTGGAGAACAGACTATCCCCAGCTTTGTTGTTGGATTTGTTGGAGACAGCTAGTAGTTTGGTAGCAGATCGTAGGGAAGAGATGTTTTTATATGGGGTAATAAGGGAACAGAGTATAGTGGTATTAGTGGGCTGATGAAAGATTTTGTGGGTAATGGTCAGTTGCAGAAGTCGTATATGATTTTGTAATTCTAGGTAGCCTAGCTGTTTGAGATTAGAGCAATGGTGGGTACGAAATGGGGCTCCTGTTGCAAATCTGGCTATGTTATGATAAGCTGCTGCTAGTTTGTTGAGGTTACTTTTAGTTAGGTTTGTATAGATTGGAGAGGCATAAAATAGGGTAGAGAGTAGGTGGGTTTGTGCTAAAGTACTTCTGGCTGAGGGAGTGAGGAAGGGTTTAAGTCTGTAGAGAGATTCAAGTTTTCTATTGATTGATTTGATAGTTAAGTTAATACGGGAATCAAAGTTGAGGTTGTGGTCTATTGTGACACCAAGAAGTTTGGTCGTAGGATCAGGGGATATTATGGTGCCATTGTTAGAGGATATATTGAAGGAGAGAGAGAGGATGACTTATGTGATGGAGTGAATAGTAATAGTTTAGTCTTTTTTGGATTCAGTAAAAGGCAATATTGTTGGAACCAGTTTTCGGCTGCTGTAAAAGCTTTTTGAGTGATATTTTGAAGGTCATTAATGGAAGAAGCTGAGCATATGAGTGTTGAATCATCAGCATATTGAATACAGATTGATTGAGGAAGTTACTTATTTAGGTTGTTTATGAAAATAGAAAAGAGGAGAGATCCAAGTATTGAGCCTTGTGGTACACCTATTTTGATAGGAAGAAGAGATGATAAGTGATTTTCCCATATCACTGCTTGTTGTCTATTATTTAAGTAGGAATAGAACCACTGGATAGCCTGAGAGTCCAAAGCAAGAGATTTCAAGATCTAAGTAAGAGAGTGTGATTGACCATATCAAAGGCTTTAGAGAGGTCTAAGAATAGAGCAGAGGACAGTAAGTTGTTATTCCGATTTCTATTAATATGGTCAGTGAAAGACAAGAGCGCAGTAGTAGTACTGTGATGAGGTTTAAAACAATGTTGACTGTCTGCTAGGAGATTGTTTTGGAGGAGGTGATTAAGTAATTGCCTATGTATACATCTTTCCATGATTTTTGCTAAAGGGGAAAGTAAGGCTATGGGACGGAAGTTAGAGAGGTCATTTAAGTTGCCACCCTTATGTAATGGGATGATATGAGAGACTTTCCAAAGGATTGGGATACAGCCTTCTGTTATGGTATGACTGATTAAAATAGAGACAGGGAAGGCCAGTGGTTTGGCTGCAATCTGTAGGTATTCGGCTGGAATGAGGTCAGCTGAAGGGGTACAAGGTTTAAGCTTGGTAAGTAATTTATGAATGAGATCTGTTGAGAGTGGTTGTAGTTTAAATGAGGGGGGATTATTGTTTAGGGAGTTGGGTACTTGCGTGGATGGTGGGGATAGGAATGAAGCTAGGGAAGTAACAGTATCTTTGAAAAATGAGTTAAATACATCAGCAATTTGAATTGGGGAAGTCTGAGTGAGGTTTGAGGGTGTAGGTGTTTTGGAGTTACCTGGGTGCAGTAATTTGTTGATGCCACTCCAGAATTTTTGGGGGTTTTGATGTTGTGCATTTTGGACTTTTGAGTAGTAATTTCTTTTATCAGTGACTATGTTTCTTTGTTTGATTTCTAAGTTGTTTAAAGGTCACATGGTCAGCTGGGTTTTTGGTAGCTCTCCATTTGTCCCATGTTCTATTTCTAAGTAACATTTTTTGTTTGGTTTCTTTGGATAGCCAAGGAGCAGGCTTTGTTTTGGTTCTTGTTACTCTTGTAGGGGCATGGTGGCCAAGGATTTGAAGGAATTTATTGTTAAAGTAAGAGACAGCTTCATCTAGAGGCAAATATTTCAGAGGAGACCAGTTGCAAGCTTTTAGCTCTAATAGGAAGTTGTGCATGTTAAAGTTAGTTTTGTTCCTGTTAGTTCAGAGTTGAGTATTAGTGGGGATGGGGCTTTTTTGTCGGTTGATAAAAATGATTTGATGGTCACTGATATTATCAGGTAATGTACCTGTGATATAACACATAGGGTTAGTGTTAACTAGGATCCAGTCCAAGATACTCTGTTTGGAACTGGTTTTATTTATTTGGGTAGGGACGGTAATAGTCTGAGTAAAGCCATAGAGGTTGATGTGAGAGGTTGGAAATTGGGAAATACAACAGTTCCAATCAATATTAAAGTCACCTAATAGTATGGTTTCCTGAGGGAAAGAGGTTGAGAGCCAGCTCAGTAGGTTTTCTAGGCTAATGATATTGTTACCTGGGGGGATATAACAGCAAATGATGTAAATGGATTTATTTTTATTAATTTCTAGTTTGGTGATTAAGATGTCACTGTTGTTGAGTGACGGTGGTTTAGACTCTACTAAGGTAACTAATAGTTCAGTTTTGTAGAGTATTGCTACTCCTCTGCCCTTTTTGATCTGACGATCAAGTCTAATGATGTTATAACCTGGTGGTAGTATGTCATTGTTCTTGGTGTCTACTTTTAGCCAGGTTTCAGTTAGGCATAGGATATCAAAGGAGTAGAGGTCTAGGAGAGCATGTAGTTGGGTTATCTTATTATTTAGGCTCCGAATATTGAGATGAGCAATCTGGAGAACATTGGTCTTGGTTATAGGATTAATAAGATCAGTTGGGTTGTTAGTTGGCATAATGGGTTGGTCATGGTTTGGGCCAGGATTAGGGTGAATGCTGCCATAAAGGCATAGTAATTGTTGGTGACTATGTGTGTTTATGGGATGTCTGGAAGAAATTGTAAAAGGTTTCTTGTTTTGGAAAAATTTGATATGAAATGTTCTATGGTAGTGAGGTAAGAGGTATGGAGATGTTGATGTTATGTTGCTGTGAACTAGAGGTGTGTTTACAAGGTGGGTAGTGGCCTTTTTTAGTGTTGGGTGGGATAGAAATAATTTTCTGTTTTCAAGGTAGGTGAGGGAGTAAGAGATGAGACGTGTGTTTAGAAGTATGAAGGAGTAGAGTAGGATGTACGATGTATTAATGCTAGAACTGTACATAGTGAGTGATAGAGTGTAGTAAGGTGCAGGTGGTAGTTATGTGTAAGGATTAAGTATTACTATGGTGGGGTTGTTTTATTGGAGTGTGTAGTTGAAAGTGAGTTAGATTGATGCAAGAAAGGGTGGGTGGAGTTTGTAAGTTGATTTAAGGAAGTAAGTTCTTATTGGTGGAGGAGGAAGTGGGTTGGGCTAATTCTGTATAAGTGTAGGACTACTGGGGGTGGGTGGGAATTGGGGGTAGGGTAGGGGAGCTGAGTGAGCCCATAGGGTGAATGGAGCGGGAAGAGCAAAGGAGAAGGAAAGCCAAGAGAAAACAATCAGTAAGCTCTTTTGGGACCACTCCCAGGGTTAGCTGAGCTCTTCTAGTGGAGAAGGAAAATAGCAGGATGTAAAAGGATGGATTTGAGAGACTCTGTAGAAATTTAGAGAGTCCAGATAGTGCTAAAAACAAATGTGTATAGGTTAGTATTGTCAAAACACTACAGGGGTCAGTGTTTGAAGAGCAGGAAGATTTAAGAAAACAGGTAATCACCTAAACCTAGAGATAGAATAAGGAACTGAGGTAGAGATATGAGCTCTTAGTTTAGGTTTGGGCTTTGTGACTGGGGACGGGATGGGATAAGGAGAGAAACACAGGGTAGGACAGATAGAATTACTTGGGGTAGATTCAAGAGATTGGATAATAAGGTTTAGAGAACTTAATTCCCTACAGACTGGAATACAACTAGAGAAGGAAAAGCAGACTTATACTGCCATCTAGTGGTTTTATATTGTAATAGCTATCCAGTACCAGGCTAGTAGAAATGAAGAAAAAAATGAAAAAAAAAAATGGACACAGATGAGAGGAGGGTGTTGAGTAAGGCAAGCTGCTGGCAGCCATGAGGCAGAGCGCTATTTTGTGACTAACAAATAGATAGCAGTACTAGAAGTACATACATGTGGCAGGTTTTAGAGCAGGTGCTGCCTAGAGAATGGTGGCGGAGTCAAATTTCCCTCTTCCTGGAGGAGCTTAATGGAGCTTATTCGCTAGGCAGGTAGCCACTACAAGAGGGTTTAGTAAACACAACCGAGGGCCACCTGTAAGGAAAAGATTCAAACAGTTAATTAAGCGACTATAGCAACCCAAGTTACACTGTAAAGCTACAACTGTAAGTTAGCAAGGAGAAGAGGGGCTGAGGAAATAGTTAGTTTACAGAAAAACAGAATAAGTAAGTACTGAAAGCAATGCCACATCGGTTACTAATCACCAACTTTAATAATAAGAAGAAGATGTCAGAGAAGGAGCGTAGGGTTACTGCGTCAACAACACACAATCGTTGCTGAAGCCAAGAAGTAGCGGGAGAAATAAGGGGCTACAATTGAAAGAGGAGGAATCTCCAAGCAAGTATAAATAAGTCAGGGATAGCTAAGAACGAGAGGAAAAGTAAGGTGAAAAGATGTAGTAAGGGAAAGAGACGCACAGAGAGAAGGTACCAAACAAACAAAAGGCTACAATAGTCAACAATGCATTATGCAAGAAATAAAACTACATCTCTACTATTCTGTACAGCTTATCCTTATCTTTAAGGGTTTTTATAATACCAATTGCAATACACGGTAGAAACTTAGCATCAAATTGCATCCACATGTGAGAGTGATGTCTTAAAATAAGTATAGTATATAGCTCGACTCAACGCTCAAACGCCAGCAAAGGTTTAGCCGAAAACATGAAATGGATGTTACAGTTAGGGAGAATATAAGATATGTAACAATTGGATTTACTAAGGTTCAGCAGGGGTTTACATACATTTATTTTAACACTATAACAGTGTAATTGCGAGGCAGTAAACTTTGATATTGACGCATCAAAATTGCGAGGCAGAACAGATTAACAATACAAAACACAGAATGCCAGCATTTACATTTCAGTTTCAACAGCAGTAAATTAAAGAAGTCCTAAGACTCGTATTTCCAATTACAAAAGCAGGTTAAATAGTTGAATTAGACTGATGTAACAGAAACAGTCACTATAGGCTAGACATTAGCAAATATGATTCATGCAGTTCATAGGTATCAGCACTCTATATCACTAATAAAGGTGCCACAACATCTTACAAGCAATACTGCTGATAAGAGAGAACAAAAAAGTAGTCGTCAGGTTAAATTTCACAATTCACCATAGGAAACAGGCACTCACCTACGGGCAGACCAGCAGCAAGCAGGACGGGCAGATAGGTTAGGAGAGGATATTTAAAAATGGCGCCGCGCCTACTGGGGACTATATAAAGATATCAGAGCGGGAAAAGTTGTAGGCGGGTAGGTATGGGTGGGGGGAAGGGGCAAAACCTCGGAATAATGGGCAGGTGGAGAGATAACTGGTTGGAGGGGAAAGGTGTTAGGCACGGGAGGGGGAGGAGCTAGAACCTAGTAAAGATGGACAGGTGGTAGAGGTAGCTAGTAGGAGCGGAATAAGTGTTTAGAAGTATAGGTTCAGAAATCGAGCAAAGGAGAAGGAAAGCCAGGAGAAAACAATCAGTAAGCTCTTTTGGGACCACTCCCAGGGTTAGCTGAGCTCTTCTAGTGGAGAAGGAAAATAGTAGGATGTAAAAGGATGGATTTGAGAGACTCTGTAGAAATTTAGAGAGTCCAGATAGTGCTAAAAACAAATGTGTATAGGTTAGTATTGTCAAAACACTACAGGGGTCAGTGTTTGAAGAGCAGGAGGATTTAAGAAAACAGGTAATCACCTAAACCTAGAGATAGAATAAGGAACTGAGGTAGAGATATGAGCTCTTAGTTTAGGTTTGGGCTTAGTGACTGGGGAAGGGGTGGGATAAGGAGAGAAACACAGGGTAGGACAAATAGAATTACTTGGGGTAGATTCAAGAGATTGGATAATAAGGTTTAGAGAACTTAATTCCCTACAGACTGGAATACAACTACAGAAGGAAAAGCAGACTTATACTGCCATCTAGTGGTTTTATATTGTAATAGCTATCCAGTACCAGGCTAGTAGAAATGAAGAAAAAAATGAAAAAAAAACGGACACTGATGAGAGGAGGGTGTTGAGTAAGGCAAGCTGCTGGCAGCCACGAGGCAGAGCGCTATTTTGTGACTAACAAATAAATAGCAGTACTAGAAGTACATACATGCGGCAGGTTTTTGAGCAGGTGCTGCCTAGAGAATGGTGGCGGAGGCAAATTTCCCTCTTCCTGGAGGAGCTTAATGGAGCTTATTCGCTAGGCAGGTAGCCACTACAAGAGGGGTTTAGTAAACACAACCGAGGACCACCTGTAAGGAAAAGATTCAAACAGTTAATTAAGCGACTATAGCAACCCAAGTTACACTGTAAAGCTACAACTGTAAGTTAGCAAGGAGAAGAGGGGCTGAGGAAATAGTTAGTTTACAGAAAAACAGAGTAAGTAAGTACTGAAAGCAATGCCACATCGGTTACTAATCACCAACTTTAATAAGAAGAAGAAGATGTCAGAGAAGGAGCGTAGGGTTACTGCGTCAACAACACACAATCGTTGCTGAAGCCAAGAAGTAGCGGGAGAAATAAGGGGTTACAATTGAAAGAGCAGGAATCTCCAAGCAAGTATAAATAAGTCAGGGATAGCTAAGAACGAGAGGAAAAGTAAGGTGAAAAGATGTAGTAAGAGAAAGAGACGCACAGAGAGAAGGTACCAAACAAACAAAAGGCTACAATAGTCAACAATGCATTATGCAAGAAATAAAACTACATCTCTACTATTCTGTACAGCTTATCCTTATCTTTAAGGGTTTTTATAATACCAATTGCAATACACGGTAGAAACTTAGCATCAAATTGCATCCACATGTGAGCGTGATGTCTTAAAATAAGTATAGTATATAGCTCGACTCAAAGCTCAAACGCCAGCAAAGGTTTAGCCGAAAACATGAAATGGATGTTAGAGTTAGGGAGAATATAAGATATGTAACAATTGGATTTACTAAGGTTCAGCAGGGGGTTACATACATTTATTTTAACACTATAACAGTGTAATTGCGAGGCAGTAAACTTTGATATTGACGCATCAAAATTGCGAGGCAGAACAGATTAACAATACAAAACACAGAATGCCAGCATTTACATTTCAGTTTCAACAGCAGTAAATTAAAGAAGTCCTGAGACTCGTATTTCCAATTACAAAAGCAGGTTAAATAGTTGAATTAGATTGATGTAACAGAAACAGTCACTATAGGCTAGACATTAACAAATACGATTCATGCAGTTCATAGGTATCGGCACTCTATATCACTAATAAAGGTGCCACAACATCTTACAAGCAATACTGCTGATAAGAGAGAACAAAAAAGTAGTCGTCAGGTTAAATTTCACAATTCACCATAGGAAACAGGCACTCACCTACGGGCAGACCAGCAGCAAGCAGGACGGGCAGATAGGTTAGGAGAGGATATTTAAAAATGGCGCAGCGCCTACTGGGGACTATATAAAGATATCAGAGCGGGAAAAGTTGTAGGCGGGTAGGTATGGGTGGGGGGAAGGGGAAAAACCTCGGAATAATGGGCAGGTGGTAGAGATAACTGGTTGGAGGGGAAAGGTGTTAGGCACGGGAGGGGGGAGGAGCTAGAACCTAGTAAAGATGGACAGGTGGTAGAGGTAGCAAGTAGGAGCGGAATAAGTGTTTAGAAGTATAGGTTCAGAAATCGAGCAAAGGAGAAGGAAAGCCAGGAGAAAACAATCAGTAAGCTCTTTTGGGACCACTCCCAGGGTTAGCTGAGCTCTTCTAGTGGAGAAGGAAAATAGTAGGATGTAAAAGGATGGATTTGAGAGACTCTGTAGAAATTTAGAGAGTCCGGATAGTGCTAAAAACAAATGTGTATAGGTTAGTATTGCCAAAACACTACAGGGGTCAGTGTTTGAAGAGCAGGAGGATTTAAGAAAACAGGTAATCACCTAAACCTAGAGATAGAATAAGGAACTGAGGTAGAGATATGAGCTCTTAGTTTAGGTTTGGGCTTAGTGACTGGGGAAGGGGTGGGATAAGGAGAGAAACACAGGGTAGGACAAATAGAATTACTTGGGGTAGATTCAAGAGATTGGATAATAAGGTTTAGAGAACTTAATTCCCTACAGACTGGAATACAACTAGAGAAGGAAAAGCAGACTTATACTGCCATCTAGTGGTTTTATATTGTAATAGCTATCCAGTACCAGGCTAGTAGAAATGAAGAAAAAAATGAAAAAAAAACGGACACTGATGAGAGGAGGGTGTTGAGTAAGGCAAGCTGCTGGCAGCCACGAGGCAGAGCGCTATTTTGTGACTAACAAATAAATAGCAGTACTAGAAGTACATACATGCGGCAGGTTTTAGAGCAGGTGCTGCCTAGAGAATGGTGGCGGAGGCAAATTTCCCTCTTCCTGGAGGAGCTTAATGGAGCTTATTCGCTAGGCAGGTAGCCACTACAAGAGGGGTTTAGTAAACACAACCGAGGACCACCTGTAAGGAAAAGATTCAAACAGTTAATTAAGCGACTATAGCAACCCAAGTTACACTGTAAAGCTACAACTGTAAGTTAGCAAGGAGAAGAGGGGCTGAGGAAATAGTTAGTTTACAGAAAAACAGAGTAAGTAAGTACTGAAAGCAATGCCACATCGGTTACTAATCACCAACTTTAATAAGAAGAAGAAGATGTCAGAGAAGGAGCGTAGGGTTACTGCGTCAACAACACACAATCGTTGCTGAAGCCAAGAAGTAGCGGGAGAAATAAGGGGTTACAATTGAAAGAGCAGGAATCTGCAAGCAAGTATAAATAAGTCAGGGATAGCTAAGAACGAGAGGAAAAGTAAGGTGAAAAGATGTAGTAAGGGAAAGAGACGCACAGAGAGAAGGTACCAAACAAACAAAAGGCTACAATAGTCAACAATGCATTATGCAAGAAATAAAACTACATCTCTACTATTCTGTACAGCTTATCCTTATCTTTAAGAGTTTTTATAATACCAATTGCAATACACGGTAGAAACGTAGCATCAAATTGCATCCGCATGTGAGCGTGATGTCTTAAAAATAAGTATAGTATATAGCTCGACTCAACGCTCAAACGCCAGCAAAGGTTTAGCCGAAAACATGAAATGGATGTTACAGTTAGGGAGAATATAAGATATGTAACAATTGGATTTACTAAGCTTCAGCAGGTGTTTACATACATTTATTTTAACACTATAACAGTGTAATTGCGAGGCAGTAAACTTTGATATTGACGCATCAAAATTGCGAGGCAGAGCAGATTAACAATACAAAACACAGAATGCCAGCATTTACGTTTCAATTTCAACAGCAGTAAATTAAAGAAGTCCTGAGACTCGTATTTCCAATTACAAAAGCAGGTTAAATAGTTGAATTAGATTGATGTAACAGAAACAGTCACTATAGGCTAGACATTAACAAATACGATTCATGCAGTTCATAGGTATCGGCACTCTATATCACTAATAAAGGTGCCACAACATCTTACAGCAATACTGCTGATAAGAAAGAACAAAAAAGTAGTCGTCAGGTTAAATTTCACAATTCACCATAGGAAACAGGCACTCACCTATGGGCAGACCAGCAGCAAGCAGGACGGGCAGATAGGTTAGGAGAGGATATTTAAAAATGGCGCCGCGCCTACTGGGGACTATATAAAGATATCAGAGCGGGAAAAGTTGTAGGTGGGTAGGTATGGGTGGGGGGAAGGGGCAAAACCTCGGAATAATGGACAGGTGGTAGAGATAACTGGTTGGAGGGGAAAAAGTGTTAGGCACGGGAGGGGGGAGGAGCTAGAACCTAGTAAAGATGGACAGGTGGTAGAGGTAGCTAGTAGGAGCAGAATAAGTGTTTAGAAGTATAGGTTCAGAAATCGAGCAAAGGAGAAGGAAAGCCAGGAGAAAACAATCAGTAAGCTCTTTTGGGACCACTCCCAGGGTTAGCTGAGCTCTTCTAGTGGAGAAGGAAAATAGTAGGATGTAAAAGGATGGATTTGAGAGACTCTGTAGAAATTTAGAGAGTCCAGATAGTGCTAAAAACAAATGTGTATAGGTTAGTATTGTCAAAACACTACAGGGGTCAGTGTTTGAAGAGCAGGAGGATTTAAGAAAACAGGTAATCTTTCAACATCATGTACTTCTGCTCACTGTGAATAAAATGGATGCTGAACTCCACTTACTTTTTTCTAACATGTACCACTGATTACTACAGTGACAACATGAAGACATGTAGTTCTTCAGTTGGAATCGCAAGTTATTTCACCAATATTACTTTCATCTGTTATTGCACAGCTTTCAAGCACCATCCCTACTAATTTCTCAAAGTCACATAACTGAGTAGTGATCTCTGTCTTTACTTGATAATGGCTGCATATCCAGATGGTGGTCATCAAGTTTATTTTCATCTTCAGCAGACATCTCCTCTTCACTTTTTCTCAGCTCCAGTGCCAGCATTAGGAATGCAACCAACAACTCTACTCCCTTTAGCAAAATTGCATTTGCAATGCCTTTAACAAAAAATAAACACTTTAATTGACTTTAACCTGACAGACCAACTGAAAGCAGCTGAAAGCATTACGAAGCACCATGAAACTTCTGTCACAGCATCAAGTTACTTCCCCACTTCCTTTATTAAAAACACTGAATTATTCTCATTTCACACGGTTTAAAATTATTTATATAATTTAAACTGCTAATTTTAACTGCTAACTACATAGTTAAAATATGGAATGAACTGCTAGTAAACATTACCTCCATAACATCCTTACCACTACTCAAAACCAACCTAAAACACTTCCTTAGCAAGTCGCTCTGCCCAAGCACCACCCTCAGTTGACAGATAGCAACTCACTCTCAACTGTCTCCTTTACAAATTCTCCTGACTTATTAAACAAACAGAAACTATGAATTTTAACATCATAATATAACCTACCTTCTAATCGCCTACTATTATTCATCATTGCCTAAATACTACTGACACACACTTAGGTTCATAGGTTCATAGGTTCATAGGTTACTTACTTATACTGCAATCTTTTCATTGTCTTAATATTTATATATGCTCATGCTTGTATAAAATTCCTCTAATGTACTACTGGATTGTATAATTCTTGTGAGCATAGCACACTGTATACCAATGTACTACAAACTACTGTTTTCTTGTCCTTTACTGATATATATGTCACATTTAAGTTATGTAATGCAACTACTGCCAATTGTACTTTGATACGTCTTGCCTCCATATTTGTATGTTATTTATATTTGTTATGTATATGTACTAACTGGAGCTTTTCTCCTCAGGCCTCCACTGAAAAAGGACATGTGTCTAGTCGGACTTTCCCGGTAAAGAAATGTAAAATAAATAATAATAAATAAAAGGCACAGCAGTATGTATAACACATAAACTCTGTGAGATGCAAGGCCTCATGGGAGGAAGACTGTGTAATATAAAGAAAGTATTTCATGAAATTATTGTGTTCCATTTGCATAATCAAAGGCTTATCATCAGAATACACATTATGTAAAGTACTACAACATTAGCTGATATGGAAATAACTGCAGGAGCGACTTATTATAACTGCAAATCCATCAGTGGACAGGGATAAACTTTGTTTTATGCGGTTTAGGGGGAATGACAGCAAATGAACCAAGACAGTGAAATCAATGATATCTTTGATCACTGTACAATAATAAATTATTAAAGTACTGTGATCTCTAATTTTTGCTTGAGATTTTCTATTAAGATGCATTCAGTAAATGCACTATGGCCAGCTGACCCATAACTCATATGAATGTAGAATGTAATAAATTATTACAGTACTGTGACCTCTAATTTTTACTTGAGATTTTCTATTACGATGCATTCAGTAAATGGACTATGGCTAGCTGACCCATAACTCATATGAGTGTAGAATGTGATACATTGACTATCTTGTACTATATACAGGCTTAGATAATGAGCTTTGTCAATAATGTTCCCTAATCCTACGGTATACTTCAAGTATCATAAACGTGGCACTCTTTCTCTCTTTCCTGCTGTCTCTCTCTCTCTCTCTATATATATATATATATATATATATATAGATAGATAGATATGAATATTCATTCCATTTACCTTTTTTATTCCATTTATCTTTTTTTTTCCTATTTTATGCCAGTTTATCACTGACATTGTTATGCTATATAAACTGCCTACAAAATAGTTTGTGTAGATGTGCAGATTTATACAAAGGGAGTGCCTGATGAATGATTTGGAATTCTAATTATTAAGTAAATTTGTGTAAATTAAACTTCATATATTTTAGTATTTTTTAATTATTTTAGGGTTGAGGCTGTATTAGGATTTGTTATGTTTCATAGTTTTTTTTAATTGTTATACTTACTTTAAATGGTTATAATACGGCCCATTCCTGGAAATGCTGTTTTCCAATTGTTTATTTCTATTTTATTTCTATTTTACTTACTTATATTTATTTATTTGTTTGTTTGTTCATAGGTAAGTATTAGGACAGCTGTCCTTGCTGGGCATTTTAAGCCTTGCCAGTTTCCCTTTTTATACTCTAACTAATCTACCCCATTTGGTTATAGATTAGTCTTACCCATCTTGTAGTCCGCAATTATATCTTACCCCTAATGAGAATAACTGGGATTATAATTTGAGGGGGCACATGCATGAGATGAAGCATTTAGGAGCCGCCTCTGTCCATTATTAGCACAGGGGGCAATCCTGGGGTAAATCTTGTGTTCTCCATCCATAGATCCAAGTTACACTTGATATGGACAGGGATAAACTTTGTTTTATGTGGATGGGGAGTCTGTTACAGAGTAGAGATATCCTCTGCAAGATATACCTGCCCCACCAAACCATTTTGTTGATGCTGCGAAACAGGGTTATATTCCTAGAATGAGTATTTCTGATACCATTTAACTTGCTGATGTGCAGTAAATCCATCATTACTGGGTCATAGGATGCCTTGCATGCCTTGTTTGATTGTTTTGTTTATTTATTTGTTTTACTAAGAATAAGTTTCTCTAGGGTCTTGATTTAGGAGACAGTAAGGAAAATTCATACTTATATCACAAAGTGTACACCTTTGTATACGGATCACAGTAAACTTTTTAGATTTAGAAACTGCCCTAATATGGTGCTACACAGTGCTCTAGCCCAAAGACATGCAGTACAACATAGGTCTGGGTCCCTGGTTGTGCTGAGTGCTAAACAACAGGATCCCAGTAGTCAACAAAATAAAAGAATTCACCAACAAGTTAGCGAAAACCACCAGGAGTCAGGAAACTGTGCTGAAACAGCGTAGATTTATTGATAAAAACAACAAAGGTTAAGCGCTTTCCACAGTATAAAACTGTCTTCATCAGAACAAACCATACTAAAACTCATCCTCTTATATACAAACCTCCCACAAAAATTTTTTGGATTTCATGAAATACATCAACAGTACTACTGATTATTTAAAGTTCACCCATCAATACAATCGTACTGGTATCAACTATCTTGATGTGTTCATATACAGCAAGGGCGATGAGTTCCAGTCCCGTATCTACAGAAAGGATACGTTCAGCAATGGATATTTGCATTTCAGTAGTGCCCATACATATAGTACCAAGAGGGGTATCATTAAGGGGCAGTGCATTCGGGCTGCTCAAATGACAACTGAAAGGTACTACATGCTCCGGGAGATGGAGTATATTGGGCATTTATTTGCAGACAAGGGATACCCCCAAAAAATGATTAATGATATTATCGGGTATGTCAGTAATGAATGGGGCCATAAATACAAACCACTATTAGGGGTGGGTACTAACAGTTTTCAGAAAGGCAAAGACAATATTAACTCAAAGGATATGCCAGTTGTGGAGAACGATCATTCTAAGGCTTGTATAATCAAATATGGTAGACACTCTAGTAAAGTGAAAAATATCATCACCTCTAATTGGAACATTTTGACTAGTGACCAGTCAATAAGAGACAAGGTAACTGACAGGCCACACTTCGTTTACAAAACTGGCATCAATTTAAAAAGGATCATTGAAATCAAATCCAAATATCAACAGACCACGAAAGTACAGAAAACAGGTACAAAAAAATGTGGCCAATGCAATTTTTGCAGATACATATTGGATGTACCTAACATTACACTAAAGAACTGTTTGAGAAGTAAGGTCTGGTTTTCTAATGGTAACTGTCTGACTAAACATATAGTTTATTTGGGCGTTTGCCAAACTTGTATGAGTTATTATGTGGGTAAGACAGACCGTTGTTTAAAGAACAGAATTTATGATCACACATATTGTATGAGGAAGTGTGATGTCAATAACGCTTTGTCGAGGCACCTTATCAACAACCCACAATGTAAGGTGTTCAAATTTGCCATTTTGGATGTGATTACCCCCAACCCATGAGGGGGTAATGTTAAGGCAGTAGTGGGAGAAAGGGAGATTAGGTGGCAGATTAAGTTGGATGCAGCCACTCCCCCGGGCCTCAATGAGGTGATCCCTACTAAACCCCTTGTCAAGGTTTAAAAATTTAAATATTTTAAATGTCATACATAGTATTTGCATCAAGGAGATAGATATATATTTATATTCAATCTTAGTACACCACATGTCCACAATTTTCATATTATTTATGTATAATATTTTTAGTGTAGGAATATCAGATAGGACAAAATATTACATTTATATAATATTTTATTATATTATATTTATTGTGTTATATATGAATGTTATTCATTCTTGCAGATGCTGTAAATAATATCAGATACAAGTATTTATTTAGTACTATTTTGACTTATGAATTTTGTATGTAAGGTTTTATGTTTTACTGAAGGTTAGTTGTAGTTCAAGTTTGTGTTTTACAGAGCTTGAATGTAATGATATAATTGATTAATTGATGTAAAGGGCGGGTTCTTTTTGTGGGAGGTTTGTATATAAGAGGATGAGTTTTAGTATGGTTTGTTCTGATGAAGACAGTTTTATACTGTGGAAAGCGCTTAACCTTTGTTGTTTTTATCAATAAATCTACGCTGTTTCAGCACAGTTTCCTGACTCCTGGTGGTTTTCGCTAACTTGTTGGTGAATTCTTTTATTGTGCTGAGTGCTAATGAGGCAGTCCAGGAGAGATCTATACTAATTAGCTATATGGTGCCTCTTCTGGAACCACCTCCAGGAATACCTCTACCTGCCAAGCAATTCAAGAAATTGCTCTGCGTGTAGATCAGCATGGCTGGTTCCACCATGTGGTAGTGATCACAGCCAAAAGGCCTTGTTCAACTACTGAACTTGGAAGAATTGCAGAGATTGGGGCTAGACTCCATGGATTACTCTAACGTTAAGTGCTGTAATGGCACCAACACTAGTCATCAGCAAAACTACAATGGTGCTATATTGACACTTTTTTGCAGGGATCGGGGTGGGGACAACACTACAACGGGGGACATGCAGACAATTTAAGGACAGGTGTGGGGTCTCTGGTGTGTGGAAGTTGTGTGTGCATGTGTGTGCTTGTGTGTGTGTGTGTGTGTGTGTGTGTGTGTGTGTGTGTGTGTGTGTGTCTATGTGTGTGTGTGTGTGTGTGTGTGTGTGTGTGTGTGTGTGTGTTTGTGTGTGTGTGTGTGTGTGTGTATGTTTGTGTTTGAATGTGTACTAGTGTGTGTGTGAGAGTGAACTGGGGGGAGGCCAACACCTACATGAGCAGCAATTGACTACCATGATGCGCATGTCAATAATGTTCATAAGTGTGTACTAGGCTAATGGCCCTGTAGAATTTACAAGCCTGTTACAAGCCTAGCACCAAAAAATTGCCCTGGCACCATGCCACCCAATGTTAGCTCACAGTGCCTCTATCCAGTAGGGAAGCTAGAGTGATCCCTGGGGTGAACGTTCTGTTACCCATCCACTCGTCAAGATTTCTCTTAAAGTGGACCAGCGTGGTGCTCTGCTTGACATGAATGGGAAGCTTATTCCAGAGTATAGGCAGTCTTACGGAGATAAGCCTGTCTATCCAGCAGGTTCTGTTGATTGTGGTAGTGTGGTTGTGATCTCTGAAGCGTGTGGCATGGGGGATTGGGATTTTTTTAGGTGTAGCAATTCAAGTAGGGCTGGGTCAAACATGGCTTTGTAAGTCAAACAGAGGTCATCTCTAAGTAGATGATAAGAGACTCATAACAGCTGAAATTTCTTGAGTCTGTCCATGTAGGACTTGTGTTTAAGGCCTAGGATTTTTTTTGTGAGGTACTTTTGTGGCCTGTCCAGCTGTTGAAGGTGTCTGGTCAGGTACATGCCAAACAGGGCATTATATTTGATGATTGGTCTAATGACAGATGAGTAGAGAGGGATGATGACCTCTTTCTTTCTGGATGCAAAACCTTTAGTTATAAGATGTGCCACGTAGAAGGACTTTCTGGCCACAGTGGCAATGTGGTGGTTGAAGATGAGGTGGCTGTTGACGTTGGCACCCAGATATCTTATGACCCCTTCAGTGTTTAGTGGGCTCCCACTGATGTGATAATTCGTGGGAAATTATTTTTTTCTCCAAAGGGAATGATAACACATTTTTTGGAGTTAAATTTAAGGCCATGGTTCCGACATCAGTCATTAGTCGCAGAGAGGTCTTTTATAGAATGTATGCTTCACTTGGGGAGTTAATAATGACTCCTAGCTTGCAGGAGAAGGCACAGGACTGAGCCCTGTAGGACTCCATTTGTCACTGGTCAACAGTCTGTCATGGAATCCGTAACTTTCAGTCTGTGGGTCCTGTCTGTGAGCCAGTTTGCAAGAAGAAGTCAACCAGGTTCAGCAGGCAGGATCTCCCCTTGACAAAGCCAAACTGTGTGGGATCAAGAGTTTGGAGATTGCCTATATCTTTGTTGAGCAGGTCCATGATGATGCGCTCCATAGCTTTGCATAGCAGACTCGTCAGGCTAATGGGGCAATAGTTCCCAGAGTCTGTAATTGCTCTCCCTTTATAGAGAGGGCTGACTGCAGCATGCTCTGCATATCTGATTAGCAATTGTGATTAGGAGATATACATATTAGCCGATAATAAGGTCTTTCCTCATTGTGGTTAATATATCTCTGACTTGCAAAATACTGCATCATGGGAGTGGGGCCTTTTTAGCATGAGCTATACAGTTCATGCTAGCCCCTTTCACAAATATTATGGAGTGTTTTTCTTTAGGTGGGTACACAATTTTGTGTGGACAAATTTAAATCTACATTTTTTTATTGTGTTGAATGAGAAATGTGAATTTTTTCAGATGTCTTATTTGTTTATTTGTGTTTGGTTTGTGGGTTTATTCAGCTTTCCTCAAGTTAAAGTATAAGTCAATTTGACAGTAGAGTTTGTTTTTGGTCAGATACGGTGTTTAGGGATGACATTTCTGTTTTGTGTATTTAGTGCTTAAAGTTACAATTTTACTTTATAGTGAGTGGGAAATTCAAATCTGTGCTTTATTTTATTTAGTTAGCTATATGCAGTCAGGCTAGGTATAAATCTGGGTGAAGCTGTAGTTGTATATGACCTAGGTTATTTGGGAGGTTGATACTATCTTTGTTTTGTGAGTGCCATGTATGAATGTTTAATTTTCAGCAAATACCATAAATGTGACGGGATTAGGAGAATGTTAGTAATTATGATGACACCTTTTTCTGTAGATTAATTCCTGATGTCATCTTCATCCCATGGATATTTTTTTTCTGCACAGGGCACTAGATATATGTTTTTATTTTACCCTATACCTAGGAAACAAAGTGAGAATAAGCATATTGTATTGACACACACATGTAATTATAAGCAAAGAGAATTTCTTCATTTTCAGATACAGTTATTTGGTAGAAGTATTATTGACAAGAACCTGACTTAACTTATGAGTCATAAAGTACATGAACTGCAGCACCAATCTATACCTTTGAGATAGTATACATAGTGACCTATATCTTATTTTTGAGTAATATTTGCACAGGATTCTATCTTATATTTGTTAACCTGGTAAGCCCCCTAGACACAAGTGTCACTTTTCAAGAACAACACAGCAGCAGTGTGTGGTCACGTGATTTACTTAAAATTGCATAGTAGGTAACTGGAGGAGAAGAAATTAAATGCCATACCCTTGAGTACAGAGAGAAACTGAATAACATCTGAGTGCTTCAGTCCTCTGTACTACCTACCAAATGCATATGCATGAAAGGAAGTCATGCAGGGATTGCCTTAAACATTAATTTTGCTTTATTTTCAACAGGGACATAAAATGATTATTTAAATATGGACTATGTAGTTCTTGTTAAGTGCTGTGGTCATTTGAAAAGAATAGTGGGGGTACAATTTATTTCACTGATATATCAGCAATGGTCATATTTAAAAATCAAAAGTATCATGTTTAAATGAATGTATTACATGTTGTTATTGGTGAAAATGTCTTAATATTTTTTTTTCAAATTCTGGAGAATGTTTTATTTGGCAAAGGTAAGTTATCAATCTTTCCTAAAATTGTAGAAAAGGTACAAAGATGAGTATATAAACTCGAAAGAATATGAGACACTCACAAAACTTAAAATTTTACTTTAAATATTTTGTTTAGTTTGCAGAAATGGAGACTGGCTGGTTGTTATCGAAGGAATTCCTGAATGTGGTAAATATTTCTTTTTTATCCAGATTTTTTCATTTATAATATAAATCATATATCATAAAATCACTTCAGTCAGGCTCACTGTGATATATCAGTAATGTCAGTTATATGACTTAAAGTTTGCAATTGTAGCATTGTACAGAATATATTAATTGCTAGATTAAAAATAAAGTGTAAGGACTGAAATTATGGCTATTGTATTTCCCATTTCTGAAATAGTTTATTTGTTAGTGCAGTCAATGTACTAATGAAATATTTACCACTGTCTATGTAAAAAGACAACTTTTACCTGAACTCAGGAATGAGACAGTATGCCGCTATATGTCATTTTGCTTACATTCTAGTAGTCATTCCATAGTCTATTATTATGTGAAGTAAGCATTGAGATTGATTGCTTAATAGTGAATATGATGGAATTTCTTGTTAGTTACACATAGCTCTTTTATAGGGGCTGATGCACAGGTCTTCGGTAATGGTATCAGATAAACCTGTGTAAGTGATACAATAATAAACTGTTAAAAAGTGCATTAATTAAAATGGCAGTTAAGTGAGAATGCAGGAAACCAGATACATTAATCTGCAGAAAGTATGGGCAACATGTACTGCAAATAACAATTATTAGTATTAGAATTGGTATTGGTATTAGTATTAATTAGTATTATGTACAATAAAATGAAATATTAGAGTAGCCTGGCTAACATGGTTGAGGGAGGTAAGTGGAATAATATAAGATCACTAGGAGCCATACAGCAACCCATTAAATTTTGCTTTCAGTAATAAAACATTATACTTGCTCTCTGTAAATGTGCTCAAAGGTCCAGGGTATATTTTAATAATCATACATCAATAAAAATGTATAGGTAGCTACTAGACTTCCAGTCCAGTAGATGATTTGTTAGCTTAATCCAGATTCCCATTTTCCCTAAAGCACTTAGGGTCCAAGGGAATATAACCCAGTATCACAGGAAGTAGTTTATTAACAGTTCCTATCTTTAATCTCCTGCACCAACTGACAGTGTTATTAGTGGTTCTGAAAGTAGAACTTAAAAACAATCATTTATGTTTGCCTCCTATGCTTGTGTGTATGTATGGTTGTATGAATCAAGCTGAAATGCACTACTGCATGCAGAATTTCTATCAATTGATCACAGACATCACAGGTATAGTAAGAGACAGACTCAATATTTTTGGCAAGTTTGAGAAGTATTCTCTGAGTGAAAGTAAATCATGATTAACTGCACTGCATTCATATGGCCAAGTTTAAATAATCATCAATCTGGCTTGCAAAAAGTCTGTGCATATATATTTGAGAGGAGGGTTTGTAGGTATGCATTTGCTGTATTGAAAGGTAACCATACCCTAACAAAACAATACAGTGCCTTGCTAAAACAAGTTAACATAAACTGAATGAAGATATGAAGGATAATTGCAGCAATATCAAAACACTCATCTTAGAAGCAATATACTTGTGCATAAAACAGATTACTGAGACTGCCACCCTATTAGCTGACAATTACTGCTGACATTTAACTCAGAGTTTGATGTTTGTTATAGTAAAATTACTGCTACTGAGGTTTCTATTTACACCAAGGCAATGACATATTTTTCTGTCCTTTTCTTTTTTTACCTACAGTTGCGTGCCTGTAAACTTAGTATGTTTATGTAAGGGTGAATGGGAGGTAAACTCTTCCCATTATGGGGTGTAGGAGGACCCCCCCCAAAAAAAACAAAAATTGCTATAACAAATTTGTTGGGTTGAGGTTTCAGACATTTTCCATAGCTGGATGATTCTTCAACTAAATGAAACTAAGATCTCTCTTTATTTCTCTATGTATGTATAACAGTTACAAATCTTATTTTTAGAAGGAGAAAAGCATTGCATTCAAGATAAGAGTATTGAAGAAGAGTGATGATGTAGTAATTTTTAATTGTGTTTGTTGACAGTCATGGTTTCTAACAACTTTTTTCTGTTGCAATAACTTCTTTGCAAACCCAGAGTCATAGGAACTGTGAGAAGAATGGGCCAGATGCAAAACAGAATTGTTTTTAAATATTTATTTATTTTTATTTATTTTACATTTGTTGACCGGGCTAGTCTAACTGGATACATGTCCATTTTCAGTAGAGGCCCGGGGAGATAAGCTCCAAGACAGACACAATAAACACTACAAAAGATTGCAACAGTCAAACTTAAACATCTGTTGGTATTATAAAGTACAGTACTCATCATAAGCATAACTCAAATAGTAACAGGTAAATATACAAGAGATGTTACTATATACATATATACAGATATTTTAGTTGTCATGACATAGCATTTGGTTTCTTAAGGGTAAGTCTATAAAGGTGAGAAGAATGCATTAGTGTAAGGGAGGAAAGTTAGTCAGGGTTAGTACAGGGGCATAACCAGTGGGTATGGAGGAATAGTTTTAGCTTCTGTTCAAAAAGAGTTAATGAAGACAGAGAAATGAGTTCAGTGGGTAAAAGATTCCAGTGCTTTCCAACAGCATTAGAGAAGAGGGAGTCTCATGCCAAGTTGTTGGTTTTGCAAGTATTGATAAGTATTTTGTTTCAGGAGCATAAATTCTTAAGATTGCTGTAAGGGGTAATAATGCTAGTGAGTATTGGAGTATTGGTGGGTTGGTAAAGGGTTTTATGGGTTATAGTAAGCTGGTGAAAATGAACTTGGTTTGGAAATTCAAGCCATCCGAGTTGCTTTAGATTAAGACAGTGATGTGTTCTAAAAAGGGAGGCAAAAGCAAATCTGGCAATATTATTGTAGGAGATTGCCAGTTTATTTAGGTTGTTCTTAGTAAGGTTAGTATAGATAGATGTATCAGAGAGTAGAGTGGAGATTAAGTGAGTTCTGGCTATAGCTGTCCTGGCTACTGGAGTTAGAAAGGGTTTGATTCTATAGAGGGATCCTAAATTTTTGTTGATTGTTTTAACTGTGCTGTTTATATGAATATCAAAGGTAAGGCTGCTATCTATTGTTATACCTAGAAGTTTGGTGGTAGGTTCAGGAGATATGAGAGTGCTATTATTAGATGTGAGAGAGAAATTTATTAGGGTGGACTTTTGGGTTGGCGGGAACAGTAAAAGTTTAGTTTTTTGGGGGTTTAGGGGGAGGCAGTGGTTTAAAAAATATTGTTCTACAGTATTGAATGCATTTTGGGTAAGGGACTGTAGTTCAGTTGGAGAAGTGGCTGAACAGATTATTGTATAATTGTCTGCATATTGAATGCAGGTGGTATGAAGAATTGAAGAGTGAAGGTCATTGATAAAGATGGAAAATGGGAGTGGGCCTAATATAGAGCCCTAAGGAACACCAAGGGAAATGGGAAGGTGGTTAAATAGTTTATTGTCCCATAGCACAGCCTGCTGTCTATTGTTTAAGTAAGATTTGAACCAATTTATTGCTAGGGGTTCAAGTGAAAGGGATTTCAGTAAATTTATGAGGAGCTGGTGATTGACCATATCAAAAGCTTTAGATAAATCAAAAAAGAGTATTGTTGTTCCGTTTTTTGTTAATGCAGCCTGTGAATGATAGGAGGGCAGTGGTGGTGCTATGGAAAGGTCTGAATCCATGTTGACACTTGGCAAGTAAGTTATTTTGGAGTAGGTGGTTAAGTAGTTGCTTATGGATGCATTTCTCCATTATTTTTGCTAGGGGAGATAGTAGAGCTATAGGACGGTAGTTAGAATAGTCATAAGAGTTCCCACCTTTATGTAGTGGGATGATATAAGAAATTTTCCAGATAGATGGGATGGTTCCTTCACTTATGGTATGGTTAACAAGAACGGAGATGGGATAGGCTAAGGCTTTAGCCCCTTTTTGCAGTATTCTGCTGGGAGATGGTCGACTGAGAGGGAGGTAGGTTTTAGTTTTTGGAGAAGGGGGCAGATAAAGGAAGTAGAAACTGGTTGTTACTTAATAGGTGGAGGTGGGCTTGTCATAGTTGTAGGCAGTTTTGAGGTATCTGGAGAATGTTGACTAGCAAGAGTTTGGATGGCGTGTGTGAAGAAAGAATTAAAGGCAAATACTGTGATATAATAAAATTGCAAAATAGATGCAGCATTACTGTCAGTCTGAAGTTCATCCACAGCTTTTTCTGAAAGATTGTGTGATGCTGTTTAAATCAGTGCTAGCACTATGAAACAAAATGTGCAATATTTTGGACATCAGTCAACTAGTTTTGATTTGTACAGCTATGTGCTTTGAAAGGTACTGAATGCATATGTTGGTTAATCTTAACTTAAAAGCAGTTGCTGTTTGATATGTTCCAACTTTACCAGAGATAGTGTTTCAAGCCAATTTGAATGGACCCAGAAAAGTGCCTGGGACAGTGATATCAGATGGTTAGTTACTGTTTCAGGATCTTTTGACTTTCTGACTAAAAAAAAAAAACAGTACGTAGACAGCACATGGCACTATGAAGTGACAACACTAGTAAGTTTTTGATGTATGTGTTCATGGATTTTGCTTTTTAAGCTGTTGATGCCAAGTAGTATACAAGAACTCAAAAAATATACTGATCATTTTAGAAAAAAGTTAGCTGTTCATTTTGGTTGTTAAAATGGTAGATGGAAAGTTATGAGTTAGAATGACAGATTTGCTAAAACTGTTCAAGGAGTAGTGCATAGGAGTAAGAATCCGTGTCTTTTTGAATATCTAGTAACCAAATATTTGGTTTTCTTGCTGTTATAAGCCAAAGAAACTGAAGAAGTACCCTTACATGTACAGTCATTATTCCAGATGAAGACTGCACTGGCTTTCCGTTATTAACAGCTCACAGGTCATTCACAAAAACACAAGTACTTGGCGTTATCAGTAAGAATGCTAAGTGATTGTTTAGCCTGCCCCTTCCTCTACAGCTAATAATCAGTTACTCCTTGAGCACATCTTCAATCACTGAGTTTAAAAGGACAGTATCTTTCTAGGATTAACTATTTTAGACATATACTTGTTTAGCAGTACACGTGTAGTATGTTACAGTTAAGGCATATAGTGATTCTTTTAAATGTCACCTTCGTTTTATAGTGTATATTTATAAATTCAAAGTTTGCTACTTCATTACATTTCATTTCTTCAATGCTTGGACATATTAACAGAATCTTTAGTCCATGCTGATCAGGCCATACATTCACACATGTAATTGGATGTCATTTTATCTCAGGAACTACTTGAAATTGGCTTCCGTGTGTCCAACATATGTTTAGTAATGGAAATAATTACTAAATTTGTATTAGAGAAAGTCATATTATTGCCCAAGATAATTTTGTACTGTTTTGAGGTATCTCCATCTCCAAAGTTGTGTGACCATGACTTGATGTGTATAAAATCACAGAATTCAACAGTCATTCTTACAAATACTTTTAAACTAAGTAAAAGGGCCCAATGACTATTGGCAATAGTGCAGATTTTTTTTCTTTTTTCCACTGTAATGCTATATTGGTGTAGGTGTCCCCCACATGGAGGGTGCAGGGGGAGTGCTTGCCTTTATTAAAAAACAATTATTTTTGAGGTTTGCCAAAATTTGTGTCAAGGTTTTTTTTTTTTGTCAAATTTACTTTCATTGAAAGTGAGTTTGACCAATTAACATGATTCTTTGGAAGTCCCCATCTATATGGGATCCAGTAAACACATTTATTTTAATCTGTTTGTTTACTATGAATGTAATGAAAATATTTTTAACACTTGTGATTGAGGAAGGGCATTTCAAGTAATTGGATTTTTTTCTTTCACACTAGAAGCCTTTAAATCGGCATACTGAAAGATATCACTACAGGGTCCTTGACAATTCTGATTAGTTGAGGCAAGATAATTTAATAAAGACCTACTACTGATAACTAACATATTTTGCTGAATTGTCATGCTTATTTTCTTGTGGAACTATATTTGCATAACAGTATTTTACTGGTGCACCCTGTGTAAAAGCTAGTCCTAATCCCAACATGTATTCACTTGAAATCAGGCTTTGTGGTTGCCCTACTTCCCAGGAAAATTTCTGAGGTATTCCATGTCACTTAGCAGCTTACCATTCCTCAGTATATAGCTTGCAATCTACAAGTCCCTTTTAAAGTTAAAC
>NC_056729.1:725559415-725561915 GCF_019279795.1 Protopterus annectens
TTAGTGTCATTTTTCGCATCTTGTATTATATTTAATAGCACATTGCACAACTCTGCCAGGATATTAGAAAGTGTCCCACCTAACATAAGTTTCATCATAATACTGATTAACTTTTAATAAAATGAATAGTTTAATTTTTGAAACTTTAATTTCATATATAGCTAAAAGAATCAATGTATAACATTAAAAAAGGGAACTAGTAGCCATTAGAAGTAGGGAAAGAAAGAAAGAAAGAAATGATTTACCTTGTAAAAATTAATATTCATGACCTGTTCATAAGTGTTTAAGCATTTCTTTAAATTAATAAGAATTCACAACATGAAATACATCAACTTTCATTTGTCTTTTATTAACCAAACATCTCTTGTTGCATTTCTCTTCAAAAAAATGACAGATTCTAGTCTATTTATTTTGTGTTTTCTGTGATTTTATTTTGCTGTATAAAGTCCAATGCATCTTTCGAGGTGTTAATAATCTTCTTTCTTTCTTTCTGGAAGGTGAATCCTTATTTTTGCTGGAAACATCATTTGTGCTTTAATATTGTTTTGCTTTAAGCTTTTAACAAGTGGCACATGTGCTTTTCTCTTTGACATCACTAATGGTGAATAGTCATTGTCAAATCTTATAGTAATTTCTTTAACTTTAACTGGATAATTAACCCATGTAACTTTTAAGACTAAATCCTTACTTGTGATCCAAACATTTGACAACATTAATAGAACCTTGATGATCCAGAGGGAAGCAGAATGTAAAAAAATACCATTGTTGGTGGTGAGTCTTGATGCAGAGAAAGCATTTGACAGAGTAAGCTTGAATGTTATGAGCAGGGTAATGGAAGTGTTTGCATTTCCTAAAAAAATTGTAATGTTGATTAGGAGGATATATGGGGGATCAGAGGTGAAAATTAAATTGGGCACGGTCCTCCTTGATAATTTCTGCTTGAGCAGAGGAACCAGGCAGGGGAGTCCTCTTTCCTCTTTGTTATTTGCGTCATATTTAGAACCATTGGCAAAGAAAATAAGGGACTCAGAAATTTAAGAATATAATTTGCATGGTAGTCAAGAAAGTTGGCTCTGTTTGCAGATAATATTATTTTATACCTGACAAAACCAGAAAGAGACATTACAGTATTCTGGAACATTTTGAGACAGTTTCAAATATTTTGAGATACAAATTAAATTTAATGAAGATAAAACAAAGGCAATAGTGATAAATTATGCACCCACATATGAGATGGTTCAGCAATATCCATATTTATGGGGACATAATAAAATGAAGTATTTAGGAGTATGGGTTAAACATAATTTTGTTGTGTCAGCTAAGGATATGTGGGAAAAATTAGGAAAAGATAAAACTAAAACTGAGAAAATGAAAGCTTTGTTATATGGATATGAATAGTATGATAAAAGCAGTTAAAATGTTTTTTATCCTGTTAGCCTTATAGACAGGACAGGTATAGTTTTATCAACCAGATGAGAACTTGTAGGTAGCAATTAATAAAGTGCTAAATGACTTTATCTAGGAGAGGAAGATGGCAAGAGTCAAGTGGGGTAAGCTGATTCTTCCCACAGAACATGGTGGTTTGGGATTATCCAATTTCAAGGGGTATTTCAGAGCTAGACAGTTAAGGCTCCTATACATAGTACTAGCAAAAAACTATAATCCAAAGTGGAAAGTTATAATGAAGAAATGGGGGGGGGGGTTCAAGAAACAAGGAGAAACTGGGATTTTAGATGCAGGCCTTTAAGGAAAATAACAATAATCATACAGAATATTATATCTATAAAGTAGCAGAAAGTATTCTAAGAACTAAGCCAACATGGGAATAGAGATAGGAGATTCTGCTGATAGGGTGACTGCAATAAGGGATACAGGCAATAGACAAGAGAGGACTGGAATTTACTGGAGAAAACTGGCAAAAGAACCAATGTACTATGAGCAAATAACTAGAGAGAGAAAGATGATAGAATTGGAAGATGCCAATAATTTATTTAGACTGCAGGTTAGAGATTGCTTCTCTATCAAGGATTGAAATCAGAGTATAGGCAAAGAGAAAGAAATGGGGGGGGGGGTAATAAACAAAAGACCAGCACTGGTAGAGTTTTTAGCAGAATCTAGAACAGAAGCTGCTGTTTAAAAGGGAATAATTAGTACAGTATATAAAATATTGCATGATAACTATAAAAATCAATCAGAGGAGTTTAGAAAGGATTGGTAAGAAAGATTGGATAATCAATTCACAAATAAACAATGGGAGGATATATGTATATCTCCAAAATACGCAACAAAATTTAGAAGATTTAGGAGTTTTGCCTGGAAATGTTTGCATAGATATTTTTATACCTCTAGTAGACTCCAGAGAATTTTTCATCAGTTAGTCAGCAAATGGAGTTGTGATGAGGAAGAAAGAGGTAATTGGGAAAATATTTTTGGGAGTGCAGTGAGTTGGTGGACTTTAAGGATTCCCTGCAGGATGCACTGTCGGAGATACTGGGTGAGC
>NC_056729.1:725571915-725579415 GCF_019279795.1 Protopterus annectens
TTATGCAGAGAACTCTGGCAGACTGCAATAAGTAACCAATGCAGTATTGACAGAAATTTCACACCGCATATTTGAAGCAGGGCAGTGTATTCCTTAACTTGGAAATGAGAGCAGTAGTTAAAAGTTGATGTAGACATACTGCACATCCAGAGTTAAGCCACTCCACTGCCCGATCGGTGGCCAGCTTGCAGTGCAATACAACACACATGCTTACTGTAAAGAAAGCTCAAGATTAGTTTTAACAGCTAGGCCTCTGCAGTTATAATGTCACACAAACTGTACACTCTATTGGATAGCCAGAATTTGCCCTTGCGCTATTTCTCATGGCAGAAATATAATAAATGAAGCATACAGTATTATCAAAGAGAAGCAGAGATCAGCAAGTCTAAATTATCTATGCACTTATGCTGCAGTTACTCTTCTCTGGGGCCTAATTCCTGTGCTGGGAAGATCAGAGGGGCCCAAAATAATTTAGTATGTTAAATCTTAATCTATAGCATCTTGACACTGTTCCTCATCACCTCTAGGTATCTACACATTTTAACCTTTGCCAGGTTCTTAGAATGTCCAAACTACTCAAAATTAAACTGTACAATTATATAATGGAATTACTCTCAATACTTGCACCTTATCTAGGAAATTACTAGCAACAGGTTAGGAATGGATACACCGTGTAATGAAACAGGTTTGTGTGACACTTTGAAAAAATGTAGTAACCCCCCCCCCCCCCCCATAAACTTAATTGCTGCATAAAGCAACTGTAACGGAGACAGTTAATCCAAACTCTGCAGTTTGAATTTTTAATTTTAAAAATGCACGGTTTTATAGGGTACTATTAAATAGTACATTACCCATATTAAACTGCATCAGGCTTGAACCATGTACAATTTCACAAACAGAAGTCATAAATGCAAACAGCTCCGATTACACAAATCCATTATAAACTAGTATGACATATGATATTTACATTAGATTCATAAATAGCCTTCAATAATTCTGAAATGAGAGAAGAAAGCAACAGTGCATTAGGTGGTATGCACCATGTTGAAGTGTTTGGCTTGAAGAGGTATTTTAAGTTACAGCCTCAGTTTGGAGCAAGTAAGGATTCCCTTTAGGGAAATCAGAGAGCTTGCCACAAAGTAAATACACCATTAAACACCACTACTATTCAATCAAAAATGCACAAAAAGAGTCAAATAAGTCTAGAAAAAAGTCCCTTCTCACTGGCCCTACCTCAACACAATTAAGTAAACAAGATACACAAAATTAAATCTATGGGGGGCTTCACCAAAATCGTGAGTGGTGTACCACACCAAATTGTTTTTCAAACTCTACTCTCATTGTCATGTACCACAGTCGCTAAAAAGGAGAATACATATAACCACAGAACGCATGCCATCCTTGTCTTCTACTTCATATAATATGCCTTTGTACGTCAGCTTCAGCTTGTAGATATTGGAAAACACATCTCATTGCCAGAAATAAAATCTCTGAAAATTTTCATTTTGCTGGAATAAGGTTACAAGTATCAACCGAGATAAAACTGCTGCTCACATGACACTCAGCGGAAAAGCATAATGTACATCTGTCGGACACCTACCTCTGTAAATTTAAAGTGCCTGTCCATCTCAGTCTGTCTGACGAATCAATCATGAAGTTAGAATTAGGAATTCTCCATAAAAAATAAAGCAAAAAAAGTAAAAAGCATTAACAAGCAAGCCAGGCTATTTTTTCAGCAACTGTAGCAAAAGTACTGTGCTCCTACTACAGATTGTTTCTTGCTCTCTTTTTTTGAGAAGACCAATCAGTAGCAATCCAGCCGTCCATGTCACGTACGTGCCTGCGGATGTGGCAGTCCGAACCACCTTCTAATTCACTGTGCGGTTAAACCGCATAGACTTCTGGGCATCACACTGATGCCTTCTCTTTAATCTGGACTGCTTTTATAGCAGTCTAGATTTCAAGACGTGGCTAAAAAAAAAAAAACGGAACTCGATGAGCATGCGCAGTTCGAGTTCTGGGACTTTGTGGACTCGCGCTTAGGATTAGGAAGCACATCATTAGTAAACAAAACAAGCAAAATAATTTAAATACTTTTTTATTTTTTTGTACTGCAGAATGTCTATTTTTGCTGGGAGGGATGCAGCCCTGCAGCCCCTGTCTGGTTTCAATAAAGTGTACAGTGGGCCATAGAATGTCTTGATGGTAGGCACTGGCATATTTAAAGATCTGTAGTTATATATTACAGCTCTACATAAATTGCATCTGCATGTGTTCAAAAAACCTTTCCAACCAAACCTGTGCTAAATTAATATTCAATGTAGACAAAGTATATTATCATCTGAGTTATGTATACTGTTTCATTATCTCAAAATTGATCCTGTTTTGTATTAATAATATACTAGCAATGTTTCTACATTGGATTCCAGTGAAAAGTGAATATGTACAGACTGACATGCCTAGTCAACATGTAACTACATAAATAAACAAATAAATAATCCCATTTTGGAAACTGTATTATATTACTTGATGTTAAAAATAATAGATATTTGAAGACAGCACTTTTAAAAGTTTTATTTTTTCAACAAGGTTAGTATTAAGTTATAATATATATCACAAATGTTATCAGAAGTTAAGGATGATTATATAACTTTAATAGAAATGTTAGCACAGTACTTAAAACTAGAGATACACATACTGTACCTTATGAAGCATACATTATGAAGCATTACATTTTATTAAGACTACATGAAATCAAGGAAATAATTATATAGTTGCCATGCAAAGCTCATGTTTTTGACAAGGAATAGTAATTTTGCAGATGGTGATTATAAAATAAAAACAGACTATCCATAACTTTCCTAGAAAGAGGAGATAAAAAAGAATCATTTGTCCCGGTCAGGTCACCTTCAATAAACACAGATCACACCAAATTACATTTGACGGCCTTTATTAAAGTTCCATAATGTAACATTGATCAATTTATTAATCACAGCATAAACATCCATATAACTGGTAATTGGGGCAGTGTGACCCTGCTCACCCTGACCAAATAAGCAGCATCCTTACCCTGTTCACTTATTTTACTTAAAAGCCACGTCCAACCGCTCACTCTCATTTCACACTTATTGAATTAAACATCCAATCAAATAACCAGTGTCCTTATCTCTGCTCACTTACTTTTACTTATCAAGCAGTGTCCAACTGCTCACTTTCATTTTCCAACTCACTGAAATGAGCATAAAACATCAGAGGGGGAACAGACGAGGGACAAGCCTGCCACTCTTCTCTGCCCATCAGCATGAGCAGGCTGTTCCCTTTCCTTCCTACCAAAACTTCTACAAAACTTTCCAAAACAAACTTAGGTGTACTTATGTGTACATTAAAAAGACTGAAGCCAGACATCATTTGGTGTACTCTATCTTCTCTGAACCAAACTGAATTCATGTTATCCATATCCAAAAGCAACCAGTAGCCTAAGCAGCTGAAATTAACCCAATGATTCCTCTACGATGCCAAAGTAATACCCATACACTTTGTAAACCAAACATGTCCTCCTTTAGCCTACCTGACAATGGTAGCTTTGCAATTATTTTCAGGTCTTAACCTGCTGAATATACCACAACCAAGACACTAAAATGCCATCCAAAACAAAGCAAACCCAACTGCATGCCATCCTACCTAAGTGCAGCATCCTTTTACCACCCAAGGATATAATAATGACTAAAATAAGATTTACTTTAACAAATCAATTAAATACTTCAACAACTGTACCCACTATTATAAGCAGAACATCTGAAGACCAACATAGGATTTGCTGAGCAATGCTTCACCCTTTTAATGAGTTCAGTACTCCACAAAACTAATGCCAACCTTCACAACAAAACGTATCTTGTCAATAACCATTTTCACAGTATTAAATGTACTCCAACTATTTAAACATGAGACCCACCATTCCCGATTTAGTAAAATCACATAACCCTATCACTTGTGAACAATCTAATTGGAGGTGAATCCACCTTGACCAACTGAACTGCTTAAACTTGTTCCCAAGCCTAAACACAATTTAACAAAATCTTGCAATGCTCTACCATATACATTTTCTATCCAAAGTTGCCTCAGAATCCTATACCACAACTAATCATTCCCAGGCAACCTAACACCTCGCTTGACAAGACCCCTTCCACTACCCTATTTTCCAAATGAAAATTAACCATTTTCCCCACAACTTCTCCTACTAAACCTTCAACACCAGACAAACTGAAACTACAAACAGTAACATCGCTCCTCCAAATGTCCTTCCACCTTGTCCATCCCTCCCTCAAAGTCCTTCCATCCTGCCAGCCAACAAGCCAAAACCATCCTTAATCCACCCTTGTCCTCCCCCTTTTTTGTTTTAGTTTAGCAACACAGACAAACCATGGCCTGCATCCACTAGCAACCCCAACAACAATACAGTGCTTGGGCCTTCAAATTTCTGCTTAAACAATTGAAAACTAGTTCCTCACACATTCCCACCCCCATGCCTACTTTGCAATGTCCTGTCAAACCCTTAATCTAGTCTTAAAGTTCCACTCCCTGCTGCCAAATCCAATGGGTAAAATTGCTAAACTCCCAAAGTAGCACCAGCTACCAAGCAGCTCATCTGCATAACCTCACCACCAGAAAACTCAAACTAAACATCCATACCCACAAACTGCAACCCAATCCCACATTGCTGTAACTCTACCCCACATGTGGCCAACCCCCAAACTCCCCATAAACAATCCCCAAACCTGACTCCCCTACCCCTAACATACCCCATCAACACCTGCCCCCACTCTACCCCCAAATAACACTCTAATGTGCCTTAATAAGATTACTTGTAGCCTCATTGTGGACCACTCCAGTGTCAGGAACATTCACCCTAGCAGAATCCATCACATTTGAAATGCACTTCTTTCCGGTCACTGACTGATGCCTACTCTGTACTTCCTCATCTGCAAAAGAAAAGAAAAAAAAAATCTAAATCCTCTGCACACATAAACCAAAACTTCTTTATGAAAAGTAGGTGCTGCCAAGGGAGCATTTCTGAGTGTTCATCACCTCACTCGCTGCACTTTTAGATTGTTCTGTTCTATAGTCACAATGTGGAACATTTATTCTTTTTATCTGATGATGCATGTCTTATTTATATGTTGTTTTGTAAGACACACATCAGCATATAAAAAGAAAAAATGTCCCACATTGAGAATAAGGTCTATATTAGATTTTCAAAAATTTCATAGAGCGAATCACTATAGGTTGACACCTAGTGATCGATCTACTAAATAATCGAAAATTTAAAATAAAAAAAATTAAAAACACAGAAACATAAAGTAAAGGGTGTAGGCAGGGGGGCATGCCCCGCTGTACCACCCACACCCCCCGCTACTTAAATATACCAACTCCGAGATGGTACTTCAGTACAATACAGTGCAGAAATAGAAGATTTCCATTTCCTACACTGTAGCGCGATCTCGGAGTTGGTATATTTAAGTAGTGGGGCGTGTGGGGGGTGCAAGGGGGGCTTGCCCCCCCTGCCTACACCCTTTACTATATGTTTCTGTGTTTTTATTGTTTTTTATTTAGATTTTCGATTATTTCATAGATCGATCACTAGGTGTCGACCTATAGTGATTCGCCCTGCGAAATTTTTGAAAATCTGATATAGACCCTTGAGAATATACAACAGAACAGTTTAAAAGTGCAGCGAGTGAGGTGATGAAAACTTATAAATAATGCAAAGCTCAAGTTAAACATGTATGCACTGCAAAAAATCTAAAATAATTTAACAATACTGCATAGATTTCACCAAAGCAGGGCAAATACATATGAGCAAAATGGGTCTATATTAAATAGACGAATTATTAAAATCTCGACTTACCTTTCATTGACCCATATACCTCAAAGTAGCACGTCATCAAATGGCCATATGATCTACTTTTTTCTAAGAGAAAGAAATTCGTAGTCCAACCACGCATACCACATTACAACAAACCCTATGAAAGTGGGGGGATTTGCCCCCCCCCCCCAACTAAATATACTAACTCCAAAATCACACTACAGTAGGGAAAATGGTGGATTTAAAAGAACAGCCAACTGATTTCTTTCCCTTAGAAAGAAATTGATGATTTGGCCATTTGACGATGTGTAGCTTCGCTGTATATGGGTCAATGAAAGGTAAGTCAAGATTTTAATCGTTCATCTATTTAATGTAGACCCGAGCAAAACAAACCCTGGCTGAATGTGAACTTGAGGTACTTTAAAAAATATAAAAGATTATCAGTGGGACAGAAGAGTCAAAATCATACAGTGACAGTGAAATTTCATGTACAGAGAAAGCACATGCATATACCATGCATACTGACATGAGCAAGACGAATCAGAAACTGAAGTCATTCACAAAAATGTAAACATAATAATACTCAACAGTCAGGCAAATCAATCAGTTGAGTCTATTGCACAGTTTTTTTTTAATTTTTTGAGGCAAAAAGATCATAAAATTCTAGAAAATGCTTGAGCACTGGAAGTATCACAATATTTTATACAATTTTACCAGGCATCTAAAACTGGAATTGGCTACTGTATTATATAAGGGCTCAATCATCTCTCCTTTGCAATCATTTATGTATTCTCTCTATCTCCAACTGTGTTTTGCATAATCTCTTTATCTCTACTGCCTGCTTGCATCACAGATCAATATAGTTTAGAATTATTATAAACTCACAGTTATTTTCCAATATGTGAAACGCTATCCATGACAGGGTGGTTGCAAACATACTACAATCTCCTTAATGTAATTTCAATCTTTGACTCTGCTTGTATAGCACTGTATGCTCTGCATTATTTTGTACTACTTGCTATTATTTTTGTATTACTCACTATTCTTTTAAATTACTTCTCTAGTGTGTCAGATTATAATTGTACATTGTTCTATGATTTTTTTAAGTAAATGAGAAGCTTTTCTCCCCGGGCCTCTGCTGAAAAAGGACCTGTGTCCAGTCAAACTTTCCTGGTAAACAAATGTAAAATAAATAAAATTTGTCATTCAAAGCCACAATACTCATTCCCTTGATATAGTTATTATTATTATTATATTCATTACATGCAAATTGTGTTTGCTTAATTCAAAGATCTATAGTCTAAACCAATTTGTATTTTTCTTATACTGATATGCAGTAAAACATGATAAAGTGATTATTGTAATGAGCAAATGTTATACCTCACAATCCTAAAAGTAATGCTGATAATTTTAGCTCATGAGCATTGCAAAAGTAAGAAGAATCGCTATGCTTATGCACTGGCAGAAAGCACTGGAACACAGAGGTAATCTGGTATCTTATTGGATCCACGTAGGTTGCACAGTAGAGTTACCCAACAATAACATATCTTCATCTAGAGCTGATATGATAGTAATTCAACATATACTACTTTAGCAACAATATATGCCTAGAAAAGGTCGAAAGAGCACATCAGTTC